>NC_081412.1:532565615-532873948 GCF_030272615.1 Cryptomeria japonica | reverse complement strand
AACTGGTAGAGCACCTAAGAAGGTAAAGGTAGTTTTGAAGGCAACTACATCTATAGACATCACCACCTACAAACCTGCAACAACATTTGAAAGAACAATGAAGTCATTGGGAAGAAACAGGTTTGACAATGTCAAAGAACATTACAATTCTTTTACTGAAGATGAGCAGAAGCAAGTACTTCAATAGGTACTAACCTATTTGGGTCATTACAGTAGATCTCCACATGAATTGGAGAATGATATTTCAGTCTCATTGTATAATACTTTGTTAGATAAATGGGAAGAAGCCACTCAAATAGAAAAGAAGATTTTTGATGAAGTATTTGTATAGTACTTCCCCAATCTATCATCAAATGGAATTAGTGCTTTAACTGAGAAATACAGAGCATATTTTGATTTCACAGTAAGAAGACTAAAGCTTCTAAATGGAAAAAGGTCAGTTGTTGAGTCTGAGACACATCAACTAGCATGTATAATCAAACAGAGGGAAGATGTCATCCACTCAAGCAGTAAGGATGATACCATAGAAGATGTTCCTCGACCAGAAATGGATGAAGAGGAAATTGTTCTAGTTGATATAGTCTATTCAACCAAGAAGAATGATGACTTAGTTATTCATGGTGATGAGGACATTGAGGATATAGTGGACCTATACGAATATATTACTACACCAGATATGGATCCTCCTTCAATCATAGAAGTACAAGATACAATAGGTGATCAACTGGGTACTCAACTAAAGGAGGTCAGTATATCGGCAACTGAGCAACTGGAGAAACCCCAATCTCCATCGGTCACTAAGATCACTCGAAAGGAATCCACTGAGGAAGTTGCTACTCAGCAAGAAAAAGATGCAACAGAGAAGAACACAGAAAGAGCCATCATTAAGAGTGCACCCCCTAAACTGGCAAAGCCAGAACTACTTGATGATGATGATGAAGACTCTTTAAGTATTGCAAGACCTATTGACTTGAATACCTCAAGTGCATTTGAAATGATGAAGATTGCTAATGTTATGCAATCTTGTACACACAAGAAGAGGTTGAAAGAACAAAGAATTGAGGCATAGACAATCCAGAATGCAATAGAAATTTTGTCTAGATTACTATCGGAAACCTCTGTCGCACATCTTCCCACTCCTATCAGCAAACTTGGTCAGTTAGTTGCAGAGGCATCTTATCAAATCAAATCACTTAAAGATGTTGCTCAAATATCTACTGAGAATAGCCACAAGAAGACATATGGAGACAAGCTAGCTAAGCACATTGAGAATGGAAAAATAGCTTTATCTCATAATAGCAGTCTATTGAAGAAAGCTATTGAATTTGGAGGAAAGTATCTTGCCTCTACCTCCAATGTTACTTTCTTCTATTATGATATTTCTATGAATCAAGTTGAGACTAAGTAGGAAATAGAAAAGTTATGCAAGGCATATGTCCCACTCCAAGACTCCATTCATGTCTTTAACCAGTCTATAGATGAACTATATGACATACTGATCAGGAATGATAATGAGAGAGCTAAGAGATTTCAATCTCTAAGAGAGCTCAAGAGTCATCTCACCTCATAGATCAACATTCTTCAGAGAGCCTACTCTAGTGCAGAAGCTATTATTGCTACACCTGCGACATGCTCGCTTGATTTAATGGAAGAATTCTATTCTCAGCTGCTATCTACTTCAGAGTATATGAATCAAATACTAGAATCATGGCAGAATTCTCTATCCTAGATGAAGCAAAATTTCAATAATATTTTCATGAGAATGGCATGAATTTGTTTTAATTTGTTTTATATGTTGAACTCTTTGATACAAATTTTCAATATATATATACATATGTATATATTTTACTTTATCATTTTAGCATTGTTGTCAAAGGGGGAGTAATAATATGTATGTGTGTTTTTTGAAATTTTTGTATTTATGCATGCATTAAGGGGGAGTTTTACAACATTAAGGAGGAGCATTACATTCAAAGGGAGTATGTGTATATATATGTAGATATGTTGTGTATGCACACTTAGCAGTATTGTAAATTACTCAAAAAAATTTAAGTGTTGCCATCAATGCCAAAGGGGGAGATTATTGGCTTGATGATGATTGTAATATATTCATCACTTGTTGTCATTGATGAAACACTCACACACATATATGATAACATTGACTACCAGTATAACTTCAATTGGTTTACACTACCAACTGGTATTTTTAAGGTCTATCTCTAACCGATACTTTGTGTCAGCTGGTATGTGCCTAAGAGATAACATGTGGTAACACTAAGATGACATCAATGTGAAGAGGAAGTTGAAGGTGAAGATCAAGTGGAAGATTCTTGGACAACGATTCACTAGTTTTATTCCAACCGGTATCGATTGCTCTAACCGGTATATTTGTTTTTGTGATGAGTTACCAGCACCATTTGTTTGGCAGTCATTTTTTTTATGAGTTATGACTAAATGTCTAGATACACTGCACCTAGGAAATTGTGTTCCTATGGCCGACATAAGGTCTGAATGCCTATTTAAAGACATCTAAGTGAAGCATTTTGTGTGAGAAAAGAAAAGGAGAGAACATATATAGTAGAGGCAATCTATGCAAATATTTTTGCTGAAGAGAGATAAGTGTTTAAATGGAGAGCAGTGTTGAATGAACTTAGAATGATCTGATCAAGCAAGTTTGTGCTACTCAGAAGAGTTCAAATCTTTCTTGTTGTTTTCTAATCATTACAACAGAACTAAATCCCCTAACCAGGTAATCTCTGACAAGCTTCATTGTACAAATCCTCTGACAAGGTGATCCATTAGTTTGGATTCTTAAATCCTCCAACGAGGTTACTCTTAATAGGGTATAAGCTTCAAATCAAGTTTGGAATCTATAACTAGATTCGCTCCTAGCAGAGATCTTTGTAAGACATTAACAAGTCAGTTTTCTATTACTGTAGATAGTTAACTTGTGAGTTCCATCTCACCGTGGTTTTTACCTATTTGGGGTTTCCACCTATAAACACCTGTGTTATGGTGGATGTTCTACTTTATGTGGATGTTGTTATTTCATTTTGGATTGCATGTATTTTGTTTAACTGCTTGGTTAAATTCATCTATTGGTTAGTGTTTAAAGTAGTGTTTTTTTTGGAGTCACTAATTCACCCCCCCTCTCAGTGCTTTTCATGTCCATCAGTAATTCCATGGAAGTTACCTTTTTTGAAAAGATGAAGTACACAATGCTACCATTAAACTATGATTAGAAGCCTCTCATGACAAGATGGTCAACTATTATGGGTCCCAAAGTATAACTATCATAGGTATTGTAAGCATCCATCTCTCTATAACAAACATACAAATGCACTGTGATGGCCCAAAATGCCAACTAAAAAAACTCTTAATCGAGAATGAACCCTCAATGGAGTCTAGAGGACATGATTATTCATTATCTAAATTAGTGGAGTCATTTTGTTCATTATCTATTCTCTCTCTCTCTCTCATGATTACTTTTTTGATTTTGATGGAACTTATACTAATGCATGTTTAGATGTTAAAAAGTATTGTTTGAGTTGCATGGGCATTACGATGTTTTATTTTGTAGAATATTTCTTATACTTTGATTTAAGTGGATAATATTTTTTAAATGATGCTTATTATTAAAATAGACCCACCTATTAATAATATAGATCTATGTGAGTTTGCATTTTTTATATTTAAGTTCGTAAATTATATTTAATTATAAGTTTTTTGGAAGGTAAAATGTAAATTAGATAGTAATTGTAAATTTTCATGTTTGTATATATATGCAGATTATTTTCACATAATGGATGAGTTTGAGATAGATGAGCTATTAGGTCTAGCGCCACCTCCACCTCCTCCACCTCCACCTCCACCTCCACCTGATCAGTTGAGGTAGACCATTAGGAGGAATATTGATTCTTTGATTAGAGATATCCACACCATTAGATGTGAGCCTCATCATCCTCTACAACTATTATGCCTTGCATATAGTATGCAAGGGATTGTATAGTCTATACAGTCTTTAGATAGTGAGTTGGATAGATATAATAGTTGGAGGGAGGGATTGCATGCTTTTTACGCAAATGGCCTATCATACAAACAAGTCAATAAATTAAAAATAACAAAAATGAATTTGAAATAGTATTTTGTGAATCCTAAGATGGGTGAAGAGATAGGTCTGAAGAAGCCACAAATCTCAATTCGATGTTGTAGGTACCCTAGCATAGCTAGACACTTTTGGGAGTAGTGGTGGATGGTCTTTGACTATATGCCACACTCCAATCATGAGGTTCCCATGTATTTTTTGAAAAAAATGTGGGCCAAATTTGAATTGGGTAAAAAACCCAATTACTTTGATATTAGATAATTTTAGGGGGTCGGGAGAGGCATGCCCCAGGATAGGTTGGGGGCCAAATTGAGTGACAGAGTTAGAAACCATGTGTGTGATGATCCCTTGGTTCCTCTTCCTACACCGGTTGTTTCGGAACCTGCCCATCATTGAGCAGTGGATTCTTCTCTTGGCTCATTGAGTGCCCTATCGAGCAATTTGGTACAATAGTTGCACGAGGTGAGGGCTGCCCCCAGCTTAGCACATGTTTGCACAAGTTGTGGGAATGTATGTATGGGTCCATAGAGTGAGGCTTCCCATGGAGGAGATGGTGATTTTGAATATGCTGATGTTGCCCATGGTGGTTATGATGATGCTGAGTAGGTTGTACATGCCAATACCATCTCTTCATATGTTGATCTCCTGTGGCCAGATGATGATCAACCTATAGAGGTACAAATTTATTTATATAATTTACAGTGCAATATTAAATTCCTTATATATACACATATGAACCATAACATGAGTAATTCTTTTTTAACATAGGATGGATCATACCACATCATTGAGGGACCGACATCATGTTACCTTGATACCTAGAGATGTTGGTGCCCCATTTATGATATGCACTTTCATCTAGATACATTGTATTGATATGTACATTTAAAATAAACAATAAAAATTTTAATGTAATGATGTGTATGATATGTTTTTTCAATTTTGTAGGGTGCTTCGTGTAGCACCAAGGTGGGTAGTTCTTCACGTGACCCATCGACCGTTGAGGCTCAGCCTCATATACCACTAGTATGTTTTTCATCCATTAATTTGAAGTGTTTATATGCTTACTAATTTATGTACAACTCTAATTCATGTTGTTATTTTTTGCAATTGTAGGCTTCTAGATTATTTGATGGTGCATCACATGTACGCCTTCACCTATTAGTTACTTTGGCTACACATGACACACCATATGTATGCTTTTCTGTGATAAACTTGTAGTCTATATATATACTTTATAATTTATGTATATATACAAGTTTTTTTCATGCTTTATATATGTTGTTCAAGTCAATACCACTACTAGTATTGGTATGGCTATGGGATTGAGCCAGATGCAATCGTCGACATTGTCATTTGCGGTGATGATTAGAAAAATAATTTACAATTTGTTTATAGTGCGTACCTGGCTTTTATATGGATTATCAAAATTGATGTACAATTTTTTTTATAGGACTTGACTACAACCACTTTTATTGTTCATGATAGTGGACCTCCACGTACCAGTGAGAGCATTGTAGAGCATGGTTGTATGGTAATTTTTTTAAAATTTTCAGTATTTAATTACTTTATAAGTGAATTATGCAAGTAAATTCTTCTCATGTTAAATCTTCTTCTCGTATAAAATATTTTAATAATGTATAGGAGGGTGGAGACACTAACACTGCACACACATAGGATGGTGCACCTCAGGACCACATGCAGCAAGATGATTCATCTAAACCACCTTCACGTGGAGTGAAGAGGACTGCAGATGAGATGAACGAGAGTTCTTAGATTATATATTTTAGATCATCTCATGTTATTGTATTATGGACTTTTTATGATGACACTTGTTATGTTATCCCGGGACTTGTTATTATGTTATTTGGACTTGTTTTAATGTCATTTCCTTGATATTATTTATTTAGGACTTGTTATTATGTCACCAGGAATTGTTATGTGATTATATATAGGACATTTTATTATGTAATTTCCTTGCTATTATTATATCAGGTCTTGTTATGTGATTTGGTGCCCTCTAGTGATTATATATGATCTATTTATGACTTTATATTTTAACATTGTGATTGATCATCTTATAGTGCAACAGTTTATAATCAAGAACTTATATTTAATCTATGAAGAGATTACAATAAAATAAATATATCGTAAAAAAATAGAATGATTGTAACACAACTACAATGTGCAAAAAGTAACATTAAATTATTATCAAACCAAAATTGTATCTAAAATAGACAAATTTAATGTAACCAAATAAAAAATTAGAATGATTGTAAAACAATTACAATGTGCACAAAATAACATTAAGAAGAAGAAAACTAATACAATGTTGCTTATGAAACCAAAATTGTATCAAATGTAGACAAATACAATGTTAAAGGGACAAAGAATTTTTTTTATCATAATTAAATATAAAAGAGTTCACACAATTAACACAAACTTACATGCATATAAATTTGATTCAACCTAATGTACCATCTACATCCTCTCTCTTCTACAATGCATCTATGATTGCCTCATGCTCTTCTACTGAAAGTGTCCACAATACCTTATTAGTAGGTCTATCTTTATATATTTCTAATTTGATGTTTGTTTCCACCACCAAATGAGAATAGTGTATACTCTTATTTTCTGATTGGTAGTCTTCATAAGCTATTAAGCCATTCCTTCTTGTTAATTATTTGCGTAGCCATGTGCCAACTACCACAAAAGACCCAACTAGATATTGAAAACCATCATCATCTACTTGATCACATATCAACTTTTTCTTAGGTTCTACACATCTAGCTAGCCAATACTCAACCTACTCATCATTATCCTTAGGTGCAACAACAACATACACATGTCCTAGAAAACAAATTTAAGTACATGTAGAAATAAAACTTGTTAGAATTTATAATTCAAATACAATCATAAATTATATGACAATACATAAAAATATATAATTTAAAGTTAAAAACAAAAAATTAAATTAAATTACCAGGTTGTATAAGGTCTGAAACACGATCATAATCTTCTGATGCAAATGCATGATCCGGGTCTTCATTTATTCTAACATCTTGATATTGTGTCTCACTAGGTGTTAAGGATTTGTGTTGCCATTCTTCGACCCATTCCGTATTGTCGCATTCTTCCCATTTACCTGCAACACAAAATTGACAAAAACATGCAATCTCTCTAGTCCATATAGTCCAAATGTTAGAATTAGAACTCTTAAATGAATTCCATCTAGTTGACCCATTGATTGTATCACAATCATATCTTGGAAGGATATTCTCCTCTTTAACTAGCCAGAAGAAACATCTAATTGTAGAGTTCTAACTTGATCCTATGGATAAATTTGCACTACACCAATCCACAATTGTACTTGCATTTTCAAATTTAGCCTTTTCCTCGAATTTGAGTTGCTCTCTATAAAGGGCTCTCTTAACACATGCATCAGCACCATCATGTTCTCCTTTCCCATGTCTAGCCTTAAAAAAAATCCACCTGTGTTCGATATTAGTTTTCTTATGAATCCTACTCAACCAATAAAACATTCTAGCATTCTTGAATTCCCCTATGCAATTATTTGACCATATTAGATGTTGTGTCATCTAAATTTATCTCTCCCTCAAATTATCAAAAAAGGTCTTGAAGCAATACTGGACAAACTCAGATGAGTGTAATTAATTATCACTCACATATAAATGGTACTCTCTCAAAATTTTATGATCCTCTTATGTACTATCTGGTGCATGCCTCTAGACAATATGGACAAAAATCGATACTTGCACTAAATTGTAGTTTTGTGATTGGACCTCATCTTGTGGTGCAAGCGTGTAGTTCTCTACAAAGTCAACGAACGAAAGTATACTACCAACAAGAAATTTATCCTTACATATTCGAAACTGACCATCGAGCCATCTAGCATTTTGAGAGTGTTTAACATATTTAGGTATGATCTTACTCTTAAATTCATTCATAAATGAATGAACACTAACTTTTTCATTGATTAGATCACACCATCTTTCAACCTTTCCATCCTTCAATGGATACTCAATAGTTTTAAATCTTTTAACATCAACTAATTGTTGTCCAAAATCATTTGAAATATTTTCATGCAAACATTCATCCAACAATGCAAGATTGCCACATAAATCACATACACCAGAAACACATGCTTTGAAAAGAAAATTTTGCTCATTTGGTGGGTTGCAAAACAAACTTGATATAAACTCCTTTATAGTTTCAGGTGGTATATTTATACCACATTCTTGCAACATTTTATTACTATGCATGGTAACATGTATATATTGAAATACATCATAATGGTAGTGAAATTGAACATGAGTTTTGCAACAACATGTGACTCTTTCCTTGTTAATTTGATCATACCAAGGTTTACACTTTTCAAAAGACCTTTGACAAATGCTAATAGTCAACACCCTATCATCCCAAAAAAATTTGTACAATTCAGTTTGAGTCATGTCCAATAGGTGTTTTGGATGTGGATCACGGATTTTTGAACCAACTCTTAATTTAAGAACATCTCTAGCATTAGGTGATACTCTCATATTATCATGCCAAAATTTTTAGATCAAAGTTTTGAATTCACCAGTAAGTTTCATATCAACCTTGGTAGTCTACCACTAAAAGTCCAAAAATTGTTTGCCTGATCACTTTCAAAGTTAACTCTTCTTCTTACAACTCTTGGCAAAGTTTTACGATGAATATTAAGATATCCACTTATGTTACTCATCATTCTTTTATCAGAAGTTGTTTGGCTTACTAAAGCTGTTGTTATTGCCCGCCATGCCGCATTTTTATCTTTAGAACGACTTTTCTTTCTAATTGTATCAAAGGCACTAGCAACAATTGATACAACTTGTTTTAAAGACTCATCCTTCTTCTTGGGTTTGACATAAAAGCCTAACTTCTTCATCACTTTTCATATTTTAGTCATTTTAATTAGTTGTACCATTAATTGACATTCAAACCCAAATTTCTTATTATAAAAAAAAGGTCTAAACAATCTATTTGCATGTGTCCTAATCTGTCTCCATGAAACCAAGCTAGGAAGATTGTTTAGTACATGACTTTTAATTTCAAAAATTTCATTCGTTTGATTATCATTCAAGCATGTTTTATTTTCAATTGGTGTTTCCATGTCTACATCCACATTATTGGTTTCAGTTGCAGGTGGATTTTCAATTTCATTTGGAGTTTCAATTTCGGTTTCAATTTCAATTTCAAGTTGAGATCTAGTTTCATTTGGGGTTTCAATTTGGATTTCAATTTCAATTTCAACTTGAGTTCTAACTTCATTTGGGGTTTGATTTTCAATTGGCATTTGATTTAATAAGTAATATGATTCTACTAGATCACCAATTTCTTCATGAGAAAAAACATAGGGTTGTGAAGACATACATGTATCTAATAATAGATTCGAAGATGCACCTAAATTAAATGGTTGTATTGTGTTTCCTTCATCAACATTTATGGTCTCATCGATGTTCTCCTCTTCTGAAATGATTGTGGAACTTGAACCTCCTTGTCTCATTCATTCTCTTCTCTCTTGTTGATGTATTGCCTCCTTCTCCCTATTTGTTGCAATCTCCCCAACTGTCAAAACCTTCTTTTGCCTCTTCCTGCGTTGATTTGATCCCATGCCTGCACCAAATTTTGAATTTGAATCGATCTCCTTACCAAATCAATAATAAGACAAAAAAAGAGAATGATTAATCAAAACATTCTCTTTGCAGATCATACCTATCTAGGAATGATTGAAAAATCATTCAATAATTGGAATTTGTGCTTGTGGGCCAGATTCTTGCCCAACAGATCTTTTCAGAAATGGGTGCCCATTTTAGAATCAGGTGCCTGTTTCGCTTTCAACGGTACAAAGCGAAACAAGTGTTTGTTTTTTAAAATTAAGGGCAGGAAAGAACCCTTAGCCTTGTTTTTTGCTTCAGGATAGGCTTGGTCCCACCAAGCCTATGCTTGGACCTCCAAAAAAATGGCTAAGGTAAAACGACATCAAATTTCTACCTTGGCCTAATTTTTTGAGGGCCTTCTTAATTGAATTTTTTGACGAAATGAAAACCCATTGGAGTTTTGAGTGTCTCGATTTCAAAAATGTAAATTTCATAGTGATAAGATTATTTTTTACTATTTTTGTATTATTTATTAATCAAAAGAGGTACCTAAACCTAAAATACCGAGGTTAAGTAATACTTTAATAACTTTTTTGTTTTTAGGATTTAGAAAAATAAATTATTTGACATTGATCTACATACAATTCTTTTGAATATTAAAAAAAACCAAATTGAAAAATATGAAATTTTCATCAAATTATGGTGGTCATACACCCGATGTTTTGAAAATATACTTTATTGTCAGTTAAAAATTAATAAAAAAAATATATTCAATAAAAAAATAAGAAAAACTATTCTCATTAATATTTGGTGTCTTAGGTATCGTTTCCCAGAAGGATTTGCAAAAATTCATTTATTTGCATCAAAAAAGGGTGGTCGTACACGTGTGGTATGGTCCTGAAACAGGCATTTTGAAAAATCGATTTTAAAACATGCCTACTAAAAAGAAATTTCTACCATGTGGGTATTAAAATAATTACATATTTGAAAAGTAGACTTCAAGCACTACATTTTCTATTATTGAAGTTTTCTGAGATTCAATCTCTAAGTGCATCAAATTTTGGCATCAATCGACAAAAAATTGAAAAACAGAGAAAACACTTCCACTTTTTGCCCAAAAGTGGGACTCAACTTCTTGCAGCCACCCAAGTATAGAAACCAAGGTTGAGATGGATGAATTCATTTGTTAAAAAATATTAATACTAAATTATCTTTTAATAAAATTTAATAAATCTGAGAAGCCCAATCATTAGGGCTCCCTAAAACTAAAATTTGATAGTGCCTCATGAGATAATCCTAGGGCTATGGGAGTTCTAGTATTTTTTGGGTCAACATGATAGTTTCCCTCAATTCTTATTTCTATCTAGTATAAGATGACTATCAAGTTTATTTGGGAAGGAGTAGTATTAGGTATGTTGTTAGCCTTGTCTAATATAGTGTAAATTATTATTATAGTGAAAAGGTACTTCTAAATAGTGATCAATTTGTAAATAAGGAAAGAGAATCATTTGGATCAGAAATTAGCAAAATACATAGAGGATGATCACTCTTCAAGTAAATGGTTGAAGAAGGATACTTTCATATATTGTAACAAAAATGAAAATATCAATAGCTAATTACCTAGGAGTAAAAGTACAAAGTTGTGTCACACTTTTATCCAAATTATCAACACAAGTGAATTTAAGTATTTCTAATTGAAAACCATTTTTTTTCCAAATATATGACCTAGCTATTTTTCATCTAGATAAGTTATATATGTCCACAACTTTTCCAAATAAAATTATTCATTGAATGTATATGCAACACTACTTTAAAGCAAATTCACTGAAAAGGTAAAAATATTCAAAAAACTTGATGTTTTGATAAATCCTACTCATCTAAATGGAAGTTAGAAAGAAATATAAAATACCTTTTGCAAATTTGTGAGTTTGACTTTCAAAAATATATTTTTTAATAGTTCAATTATTATTTTTTATTTATTATAACTAAATGTGGGTTATAAAAAAAATGTGAAGTTGATTACCATATCAAGGAAAAATATTAAAACTTACTTTAAAAAAAGATTTATGTCAAGATGGTATAACTTTTTTTCTATTTTAGAAAAATAATAATAAGACAAAAGGTGGTGTCTTATATAAACAATTACGTTTTCAATATATACATATTTTAATATTTATTTTAAAAAAATGCATTTATCAAAATAAAATAAACTAATCCATCCACTAAAATTTCAAGTTGCAAATACATAATAAAAAATTGAAGAAAAAAAGTAAATTTTATTATATAAAGAGCTACATACCTTGTAGCTTCATTTTTTAGCATTTTGTCAACAACTAAATTATAGTGTCAGTTTTATGAATAAATATGTTTAAATAATTTTTTATTTTTTCAACAAAAATACAAGCATAAAATACACTAAAAATACACATTTTATAAATTTACATTATTTGAAAATTCAAAACATATATGTTACATTTTAGTGATTCAAGTTAAAATCTTAGACCAATCACATGGCATAGATCAAGGTCACACTCTAATAGTAATGTGTAGTAGCCATATTTCTTCTTAGGATGATTTGAATAACTATTTATATTTTAAACCACCATAATTTTTTTTACTTTTTTTATCTTTCCTATTTGGGGATCTAATGTCACTTTCTTTAAATTGTTGGTACAAGTTTGATGAAGATGTATAACTGTGATATGTGGATGATATATATGACTTTTAATTATTTATATTTATTATTTTTATTCATTTATTCTCCTACATCTATGTAGAATTAATCATGTTTGTCACTTTATATGTCATCATTGTTTGAATTAGCATTATTGTTGTGATGTCTAGTTGACTTTTAGCATCTAAACTTGGTTTGTAGTTTTTGGTTAATTCCCTTGAGGTGATTATTTGATTTTGCAATACATTGAAATTGTTGGTATTTTGGTATGGGTTTTCCATTGATGTCAACACCTACTAAACACTTATCAACTCTGTCACTTTGGAGAATCAACAACATTCACCGACAAGCAAGTGACTCATGCACAGTCACCGGTATCTGGTACACAGGCAAGATATAACAATCACCGACACTTGGAATGATATGGAAAACACTTGGTAATGTCAAAGACATCATTTGGACATCTTGTCTGGGAGTTTTGTTTATTGGTATATTCATATTTCCATATTTGTTATTACCGGCAAATAGGTCCAGGGTTACACCGACAGGTTTATCTTTTCCAGATCAGCATGGCACGCTATGGAGATGATTAATTATTGTTGTAAATGCATTAAGCCGACATGTTCAATCAGTTATTGCATCAGATATTTTATTATTTGTAAAATGTTTTTATTGTAATATCTTATAGAGCCAACCTACTAAAATTGGTCTTAGGTTATGGTATAAATGTAAGATCTTATTTGTAAGATCATGTGTGAAATGCGAAAAAAGATTGTGTAAAGGTATATGCGAGAATAAGAAGAGCTATACACGCAGACATCATTTGAAGATTAAAGGAGGGTTTTTGTGAAGACAATTAGAACTACACCGGTATTGAATCCAGCATATGAAGATGCTATTTTGTGTACTACATTCTTATTGGATTTAACCATCCAACTGTAGTCAGTGTGACTCCCATTTGTGATTGAGCAGTGAGCTCTAGGTGCTTGGCCTTTCTGCATGTGCAAACCCCATTTATGTACACTTACTATCTACAGTAGTATCATCTGATTATGGGTAAGGTTTTCCATTGTGGTTTTCCCCCTTACAGGGTTTGCACGTGCAAATATTGGTGTTATGTGTTGTGGATAACTTTGTGTTTATGTTTCATGCATTAATCCTTACTAGTATAAGAATTAACTGTTAAAACTATCTACCAGCATATTGAACTGGTTTACTAGTATTAAGCACTAAATTGGTTAAGTTGTTTTTGGTTTGAACTTATTAGACAACTGATTCACCCCTCCCTCTCAGTTGTCTCTAAGACCTAACAATTGGTATCAGAGCTTAGTCCTCTTTTGCAGAAGTTTAACAGCTTGAGGAGATCCAATGTCTACTAATTATTTCAGGAAGGACAGTCCTAAACTTGATGGAACCAACTATGGCATATGGAAGATCAGAATGGAGACACATCTAAATTGCATTGGAAAAGATATCTGGGATGTTACAAAGAATGGTTATACTGCTCCTACTCATAGTCAGCCACTTCATCCAACTTGACTAAAGATGAGGAAAATGATTGCAAAGCAAGAGAAGCACTTTTGAGCGTATTATCAAATAAACAAATCATGAGACTATCAGATAGGTCTACTGCTAAAGCTATTTGGGATCATTTGGAAACTCTAAATGAAGGAGATTCCACAATCAAAATTGCAAAACTTGAAAGCTTCTGGGTCAGGTATGAACATCTGAAAATGGAAGAAGATGAAAGGATTTCTGCTTTTATGGAAAGAGTAAATGAAATTTTTTGGGGTATTAAATGTTGTGGAGGAACCTTAAGTGAGGATGAAATCATTTCAAAAGTTTTAAGAGGATTGCCACCAACATATAAAATAAAAGTCACTACTATAAATGAGTTAAGAACAATGCCTAATACATCAGTTACTAGGGATACATTAATTGGGAAACTTTTAGCTTTTGAATTTGAAGAATTTGGTCCTGTTGCTATTATAAAGATAGATTTGGCCTTTAAAGCATTAACATCCTCTACTCCATCATTTGAAAAATCTGATTGGAAATCCTTTAATGCAAGAGAACTTGAAGAAAGCAAGAAAGAAAATGAAGAACTTGAAGAACTTGAAGCACTATTTGCAAGGAAAATGCCTAAAGGTCTAGTTGGAAGTAAGTATGAAGGTAAAGTACCCTTTAAATGTTTTAACTGCAATAAGATTGGTCATATGGCTTCAAGATGCCCTGATAGACATGCTAGACTAAGAGAAGAAGCTAGAAGAACATACAAGCCTAACCCTGAATATCAGAGATACAGATTTAAGAAGAATAAAGACAAATATTGTTACATTACTGATGAAGGTGTGACTGATGATTCTGATGAGGATCTAGAAGACAATGGATGGGTTTTTGTTGCTATAACAGAAGATCAACCAACACCTACTACTCAACCGATAGAACAGGCCTTGGCAGCTAAAGTTGAAGTAAAGGATGAATGGATCATTGATTTAGGATGCTCACATCATATGACAGGAGACAAAGGTAAATTCTTGAACTTTCAAGAATACAATGGAGGCTTAGTGAGATTTGGTGATGACAAAGCTTGTTCAACAAAGGTAAGGGTACAATATCTTTTGATGGTAAGCATAAAACTAACAATGTTTACTATGTTGAAGGATTAAAGCATAATCTTTTGAGTGTTGGTCAATTAGTTGAGAAAGGATTTCAGTTACAATTCAAAAATGGAAAATGCAAAATCATGAATAGAACTGGTTTAGAAATTGCAACCGGTAATCAGACTAGAGGTAATATCTTTCATTTGAATAACAGTGAAAAGACATGCTTAATTGCACATATAGATGAAAGTTAGCTATGGCATAAGAGACTCTGTCATGTAAACTTTGATTGCATGGTGAAGATCAGTACTACTAAGGCAGTTAGAGATTTACCTAAAATTGTCAAACCTCAGAATACAGTATGTAAGGAATGTCAATTTGGAAAACAAGTTAGAGCTAGTTTCAAAAGTATTCTAGAAAAATCCAATAATGCTCTTGATTTGATTCACACTGATTTATGTGGTCCAACTAGAACTAAAAGCTTGAAAGGTGATAGATATTTCATGCTAATCATTGATGACTATTCTAGAATGTGTTGGGTTACTTTTCTCAGAGAAAAATCATAAGCACTTGGAAAGTTCAAACTGTTCAAAGCAATGGTAGAAAATGAAACCGATAAGAAAATCAAATGTCTAAGATTAGACCAAGGAGGTGAATTTACATCTAAGGAGTTTAATACATTCTGTGAAGTAAATGGAATCAGAAGACATCTATCAGCACCTCGGACAAAATGGAGTTGTTGAAAGGAAAAATAGAACTATCTTGGATGCAGCAAGAAGTATATTATTAGAAGCAAACCTACCACATGAATATTGAAGAGAGGTAGTCAGTATAGTGGTCTATACATTTAACAAAGTTCACATCAAAGGTGAAATCGGTAAGACCCCTCATGAACTATGGTTTGGTAATAATCCTACTCTTAAGTATTTCAAAATTTTTGGAAGTAAATGTTATATCAAAAGAGATGAGTATATTGGAAAATTTGATCCTAGAAGTGATGAAGGAATATTTTTTGGTTATTCATCTAAGAGCAAGGCATATAGATGTTTTAATAAAAGATTGCAAAAAATTGTTGAAAGTACAAATGTAAACATTGATGAACAATTCAGAGGAACTTCAAGGTATATAGACTCTGAACCGGCAACAAAAATTTTGACAAATGAACCTACACTGAATCCACCAGTACAGAATGAAGATCCAGTTACCCCAGCATCATTTGAGGATTCCATAGTAACTGAGGAACAACAACAAACAAAGACACCTTGGTATGTAAGACTAAATCATTCTGAAGATCAAATAATTGGAAACAAGTTTAAAGGAGTTATGACAAGAGGAAGATTGGTAAATGAAGAGGTATGTCTTATTTCTCAAATTGAACCATCATCTATTAATGAGGCATGTGAAGATAAATTTTGTATTAAAGCTATGGAAGAAGAATTAGAAAAAAATTGAGAAAAACAACACTTGGACATTAGTTCCCCGGCCTAAAGAAAAAATGTAATTGGAACCAAATGGGTTTTTAGAAACAAACTTAATGAAGATGGTAAGGTTGTCAGAAATAAAGAAAGACTAGTTTGTAAGGGATATTCTCAGAAGGAAGGAGTTGATTACAATGAAACCTTTGCACCGATAGCTGGAATTGAGGCAGTCAGATTATTTTTGGCTTTTGTAGCACACAAGAACTACAAAGTTTATCAAATGGATATTAAATGTGCATTTTTAAATGGAGATCTTGAAGACGTAGTGTATATTGAACAACCTAATGGATTTTCTTTGATAGATGACAATGATATGGTTTGCAAGTTAAGAAAAGCTTTGTATGGATTAAAACAAGCTCCAAGAGCTTGGTATGCAAGATTGGATAAGTATCTTTTAAAGATTGGTTTTACTAAAGGGAATGCTGACAACAATTTATATTATAAAGTAACTAATGATGACATCTTGATTATAGAAGTATTTGTTGATGATATAATCTTTGGAGGAGAAGATGGATTATGTAAAGAATTCTCTATTAAAATGCAGCAAGAATTTGAAATGTCTATGATTGGAGAGATAAAATTCTTTTTAGGATTGCAAATTTCACAGACTGATAAAGGTATATTCTTGAGTCAATCCAAATACTTGAAAGAGTTACTAAATAAATTTGGGATGGAAAAATCTAAACCGGTAAGCACACCTATGACAACAAATGATAAATTATCATTAAGGGATGAATCTACACTTGTTAATCCAACTAGATATAAATCTATGATAGGAGGTTTACTGTATTTGACACAAACTAGACCTGATATTATGAATGCAGTATGTATTGTTTCAAGATTTCAAAGTAATCCTAGAGAAAATCATGAATCAACAGTAAAAAGGATTCTCTAGTACTTACAAGGCACTATAAATCTTGGATTATGGTATGCTAGAGATGAAAACTTGGAATTATGTGCATACATAGATGCAAATTGGTCAGGAGATGTGGATGATAGAAAAAGCACCACCGACGGAGCATTTGTTTCTTGGAAATAGATTAGTTTCTTGGTTGAGTAAGAAACAAAGCTGTACATCTTTATCAACAACACAATCAGAATATGTTGTAGTAGCAACTAACTGTACACAGGTACTATGGCTTAAACAAATGTTGAAAGACATAAAGGTAAAATGCAAGGAACCTTTTACTATCTATTGTGATAACACTACAGCAATTGATATATCTAAGAATCCGGTATTACACTCTAAAATCAAACATGTTTCTATCAAACTAAATTTTCTAAGGGAAAATGTTGAAGCAAAGGAGATAAAACTAGTTTATGTGAATACTAAAGAGCAAATTGTAGATATTTTCACTAAACCTTTGCCTAAGGAGACTTTTGAATATCTCAGAGATCAGCTTGGAGTCATACCACCACCGGTAGAGACTTACACAATTGATGATTGTCATCAACCGACATAATTAACAGAGAAATCTTTTTTCTGACTTTGATGGGAAGCTACTTCTTAGGGGGAGTAGTTGGCATATTGAATTGATTGGTATTTTGTATATGAACTTGGCTTGGTAAGATGTTTTGTTGTAACTTTGGCATTTGATGTCAAAGGGGAAGAGATTGGTATGGAAAAACTTTGAAAAACACAAGGAAAACACATGTTGCTCCCAGGGGGAGAGATTGTTGTTTGGGAGAGATTATTACTCTCTGTATCTGCATTTTGATTTCTGGTTATGACCTTTTTGGAGATTGTTGGTTTTTGGTATTTGGCATTTCTGTTTTGGCACTTTGATGGTTTTTCCATCTTGTGTTGCCATCAATGCCAAAGGGGGAGATTGTTGGTATTTTAATATGGTTTTGTCATTGATGTCAACACCTATTAAACACTTATCAACTTTGGTACTTTGGAGAATCAACAACATTCACAGGTAAGCAAGTGACTCATGCACAGTCACCAATATCTAGTACATCGACAAGATACAATGATCACAACACTTGGAATGATATGGAAAACACTTGGTAATGTTGAAGATATCATTTGGAAATCTTGTCCGAGAGATTTGTTTATTGGTATATTCATATTTGCATATTTGTTGTTACCGACAAATAGGTCCAGGGTTACACTGACAAGTTTATCTTTTCCAGATCAACATGGCATGCTATGGAGATGATTAATTATTGTTGTAAATGCATTAAGCCGACATGTTCAATCGGTTATTGCATCGGATATTGTATTGTTTGTAAAATATTTTTATTGTGATAACTTATAGAGCCGACCTACTAAAATTGGTCTTAGGTTATGGTATAAATGTAAGATCTTATTTGTAAGATCAAGTGTGGAATTTGAAAAAGGATTGTGTAAAGGTATATGCAAGAATAAGTAGAGCTATACACACAGACATTATTTGAAGATTAAAGGAGGGTTTTTGTGAAGACAATCATAACTACACAGGTACTGAATCCAGCATATGAAGACGCTATTTTGTGCAGTGCATTCTTATTGGATTTAACCATCCAATTGTAGTCAATGTGACTCCCATTTGTGATTGAGCAGTGAGCTCTAGGCACTTGGCCTTTCTGCATGTGCAAACCCCATTTATGTACACTTACTATCTGCAGTAGTATCATCTGATTGTGGGTAAGGTTTCCCACCATGGTTTTTCACCTTATAGGGTTTCCACATACAAATATTGGTGTTATGTGTTGTGGATAACTTTGTGTTTATGTTTCATGCATTAATCCTTATCGGTATAGCAATTAACTGTTAAAACTATCTACCGACATATTGAACTGGTTTACCGATATTAAGCACTAAATTGGTTAAATTGTTTTTGGTATGAATTTATTAGACAACTGATTAACCCCCCCCCCCCCCCACTCTCAGTTGTCTTCGGGACCTAACAAAAATAGGACCTTTGTTTGTGATCCTCACTGGAAGGGTAGGTTCATTGACTAGTGTTTGGTGTAATGCCCCTCTAGGTCGGATACAAATAAGGAGGTATGGTGATATTATATTCTTGCCATAATATTATCATTAGATATATTGGATACTAATCAATGTAGTTAAGAACATGGATAATTGAGTATGCGTGGTTGGCTTGTGAACTTTATATTATTGTTTTCTATGGTAATGTCAGGTGTGTGTTAGTTGGCTTATGTCTTTTGTGTTGGGTAATTTGTAATTATTAAAATCTCTTTAAATGATGGTTTTAAAGAAGCTAATTTAATTAATTATTTTCCCCTTTTAATAAATTAATTATTGATGTTTATGGTTATACATTTAAAAATTATTAAGGGATTAAATTAATAAGTTAGCTGGAATAATGAATTAATGGTAATCTTTTGTTAATAAATTAAGACCTTAGTTGTATTGAACAAGCTTTATTTATTTTATTTAAATTAATAAAATCTTGATTTATTGATCTTAGAATCTTATTTTATTAATTAATAAATTTTATTATTTTAACTCCATGTAATTTATTTTTAAAAGTTTTAATTTAACTTTCCTTTGAGAAGTTGCTTTTTGTAGTTTTTATGCCTACATGAGTGATTTGGGAAATTTCCTTTCCCTATGATGTTTGTTTTGGGATATAATCTGAAAAAATTCCAGAGTGGGGGGTTGACTCTTGTTGCTTTCTTTATGTAAAATGTTTGGGAAAGGATTCGAGGAAGGAAAATTTTGGACAAAGGTTGGTTTTTGGAGAAAAAATTGTAGAGAGTTGAAGTTTTCAGGTGCTTCTTGATGGCTTGGATTGGTCTAATGTTGGGATGTGAAATCGTGGATTTTTCAGGAATCCAAGGCCTTTGCAAGTCTCATTTCCAGGAATGCATCTTGAGGTAGGATTTAAATCCCCTTTTGTCTATGTGGCTTCATTTGATTATTTTGCAAGAAAAAAGTTGGATTTATTTTATTTCATGAAAGAGTGTGACTATTGTCTATGAAATGTTTCTGAATAATTTTTATGGACTATTTGGATTTCAATTGATAAATGATACTCTGTGTTAATTTTGGGTTTTGTCTAATCTTGTATTTTTGTTTCTGTTACTTTAGAATTTAAATATATAATTTTGTGTATATATTTTGGATTATCAGTGTTCCATATTTTTAGTCCTTCAGGGTTATAGAAATTAATTTATATTTTAATTGGAAGTTTTTCCTGTGTCTGGTTAATGTGGTTCTTGATTTTCCATCTAGAAAATTCATCTATTTTACCAAATTCTTAAAAGTATATCTTCTTATTTTGAAATAGTTATATTCTTAAATAAACAAATGTGATACTTAAAATAAACAAATATGTAGTATCTAATTTATCAAATTCTTAAAAGTATCAAAATATAAGGAGTAATCATAACTCACACTTTAGATGATCCTTTTGTGCATAACCTTTAATTTAGTTGTCTAGGACTTCATCTTTGTTTCACCTAAGTGGGTGGCAGCCGACGAGAGAACTATCTGGGTAGGAGACCCTAGAAAGGGTTGTGTACCTACTTTTGTTTTGATTTTTAAGTCGAACTACAAAGTCTCTATGCATTCACGTAGGAAAAGACATCTTCGATGAGCCCCCGAGACTGTAGGTCCAACCCTTAGGTCTATCTCTTCTGAGTTGTCTGGTCTTGTCACTCTTCCTAGGTTATATGTTTACCCTTGCAAGTATAGTGGTGGATGTTGACCCAATTAAAGTTATCATATGGTATAACCTATTGAACTCTTATCTAACATTTTATTGATATAATGTGTGCATCTAGCAGTGTAGATTGAGTGCAGGAATGTGTGGCAGGTCGAGTCAGGTTCTGAACTAGGAAGATAAATCTTAGGTATGAAGTGATAGTGATGTTCGCTTGAGTAAAGCTGGGCCTTACATGTTCATATAAAAAGGTAGATGATATTAGGTGAGCATAAAGATGTATCATGTATATCTTTTGATTCGTTCATTAACGGGAAAAATGGAATTGGCTCAACGGTTATGCATTTAGTGTTGTATGGATGTCTATCATGGTTTAAGGAGTGGATTAAAAATGTGGTAACTAGTTTTGGTAAGAGATTATGATGTTAGAAATGAGAAATTGATTGGGATTAGGAACTTTTGTCATTGGTGCTTTAAAATGAACCTAATGGGGTTAATTGGTAGCTACATTGATGAAGATCATGTCTATCATAGGTAGATTAGAAATGATCTTGTATATGTGCATGGAAAGAAGAATCAATAATAGAAGTAATGTGCATTGGTTAGTTGTTATTGTGGAGTTGTTGCTTATGATTAGTAGTGTGAGTAATGACGTCGAGTACCCTAGGGAAGAAAGATGTTGTGTTGTGTTTTATTTCTTCTTGCGTATCATGTTTGGTGATTTTGTTCATGACGTGCAATGGTAAATCATGTTAATGGATGTTAGATGCTTATGAGTAATTAGTTGACTATGTTGTATTAGTAGATGCTTAAAAAAAAAATTATCTCTATTTACATGTTAGTTGGTTAATTTCTCTAGGTTATTTTGGCAGACATTACATTTGGACTCTATTTATTTCTTGTTCAAACCAAATTGCATTAGAGTTTGTCTAAGTGTTTTAATTAAAGGAAGGTATGGGTTTAGGTAGAGCTTTTTAGTTAGGAATCCAAACTCATAAGGACTATTTTAAAATTAGTGGATGTTTTATCAAATGATTTAATTAAAGATATAGTTTCTTCATCTTTCTCTTCCTATATAATTTGGTGATATAATTTTTTCATCTATTGTTGAGGCATTTAGTCTTAAGGCGATAGATGTTATTTGTTACATCATCTTTTTGATCCAAGATTTAGTGTGGGTATTACCCAGAATGAATTCAAAATATTTTGAATTTATACCATGAAGCAAATGTAAAGATGAATATAAGACATAACTTGAGGGAAAAGGGTCAAACTTAGAGGCAAGAAAATGTGGAAGCTAAGGATGAGACATGAGAATTCTTAATTAAATCTAAATGTTCATATGTTAAAGAAGTTTAATTCTAAGATGGTAGATCACTATTTATGGGTCATAAAATGGATATTCAAGTCTAATGTGAAGGATAAGTAATAGACATTGTGTTAGCCTTGCCCTATGTATTAGAAAATATTATTATGGAAGGGTACTTATTAGTTGTGATCAATACATAAATCAAGAATGGAATCATCCCAAATTAGAGTTATAGAAATAAATAGAGGACACTCACTCTTTAAGTATGTTGTTTGAAGCGGACACTTTCATCAATTGTAACAAAGTATAAATTACTAATATCTAATTAGCTAATATCATGACATAGGTCAATACCACCCATTAAAAGTAATGTAGAGTAGTTAGGTGATTTGGATAAATATTTATATTTTAAACCTCCTTAATTTAAATTTTTCATCTTTCCTCATTGAGCACCTAAGGTCCCCTTTCTTCAATCTATTGATATAAGTTTGATGAGTATGTTCCCATTATATGTTAAAGATAGATAATATTCTTAATGATATATACGTATTAATTTTCATTTGTACTCTCATATCTATCTAGCATTAAATATGTTTGTAATTTAATATATATATCATGCTTATTTTAGTCTATGTTATTATTGTGATGACATGTTAATTTCTAGCATTTGGACTTGGTTTGGGATTTTTATTGGTTCTCTTGAGGTCACTGGTTATTTTCAAGGCTTACTAAAATAAGGCTTATGTTTGTGATCCTTACTGGAAGAATAAGGTCATTGACTAGAGTTTGGACTCTATTTTATCTTTCTCAAGCCAAGTTGCATTAAGCTTTTTCAAAGTGTAAGGAATGTATGGGTTTTGTTGGAGCTCCTTAGTCAAGATTCAAAATTGACAAGGACTCTATTTCAAAGCTAATAGAGACTTTATCAAATAATCAATTAAGGGTATCTTTGCTTCATCATTTTCTTACTAGATAATTTGGTGATATGGGGTTGTCATCTATTATTGAAACATTTAATGTTGAGATGATAATGATGTTGTTTGTTAAGTGAGGAAAAGACCTAAAGAGCCTCATGGTTACCCATTCAAAGGACACTTCAAAGGATCAAGTGATTTTACTTTCCAATGTTTTGTGCACATTCTATACATTGTGCATGGAGGGATAGGTAGGTTCCCTATGGCATTTGCTGAAGTCCCATTATTTGATATGACAATGTCAAGATCTCAAGACCAAATGGGCCAGCAAGACAACTAAGTGCAAGTTGAAAAGGGTTGTTGGCTGAGGAGATGATGGCTTTTTCCCGTATAAAGTGATGAAGAATACGTTGAAGTCCCCAACATTATTTTTTTTGTTAAAAATTTAACGATAATTCAACATAAGCTGGCATGGTTTACATTATCCGTGCTATCACTTATAACTTTCACAATCGTTCTCGCAAACCATACTGTTAAAGTACTTATGCTTTATCTTTTCAAGTGGAGGCCAACTAACTAATCATTCATCACATGTCAAATTTGAAAGGGGTATGTGAGAACAAATTCTTTAGCAAAAGAAATGATTTTGAGGTCTTTACAAAAAGCTAAGTGATGGGATGCTCTCTTACAAGCATATTTACAACTTCAAGAGAAGGATCCCACCTTTAATTTGTTTAAATACTTCTTACAACAATCTTCCACCCATCTGAAATAGAGTCAAGTCGAATGAACAAAAACTTCGATACACAAGAGATGGTTAAATCTGTAGTTATATACTGATGAATGGTGAATCTAATTTGGCAGGATCAGATTGCCTTTTAAATGTTTTCTTGGTCATTTGAAAAACTATTCCGAGGCAAATCCTATTAACGTACTTGTAGCTGGCAAAAAGGAAATAACAAAGTGTCTCCTCTTGTATGTACAAACATGGAGTTTTATCTGCACTTAAGATCATGTGGTTTGGTGCAAGAGAGCACTTAAAGATATTATAATATGAAGTATTGGCATAAATCAACCACAACAAATTAGATTTTGGGAGATTCTATGAAGAATAGATTCTATGAAACCTTGGAAATCAGAAGAACACTCTACATTTTCACTATTCACATATTTATAAGGATTTACATTCGGACTTAAGAAGATTTACAAGAGTTTGTCGACAAGGTTATGAAATTGGTCATGGAGGTTCATACACATCTACATCTATATCCATGTATTTATCCATTATCCTATTATTCCACTCTCTTGTGTCAATTTAGGGTTTGAAAGGAAACAAGTGTTCTCTCCTACTTAACTTCTTAGGGACAATTAGTAAGATTATTTTTCTAAATTTTTAAATTATATTTTAATATAATATAAATTTATAATGTTAGATATAGTCTTATAATAATTTTAATTATAGATATATGCTTACGTCAAACTACAATCCGTATATAATATCTAAGATAGGTCAAATTTCTATGTGAATTTAACAAGTGAATTCATAAAAACATAAATATTAAAAATATTCAATGTACAATAACAAAAATTGACAAAGATTGAAATTGAGCTATACCTAAAGAAATTCATAAATGAGAAACAATTCTAAGAGATTAAGTAAAAACTCTCTATATGATTTCTTAAGTAATCTACAAATTAGGCACTTACTATCCTAGAGATGTATTGAAACTTAAAATTCATTTGAAATTACCATAAATCTATGGAAAACCCTTTATATTCAATTTTAAATTTAAAAAGTGAACACATAAAATCTTAGAACAAGAGCATACTCTTTTTTTGTTAGGTCTCGAAGACAACTAAGAGGGCAGGGGGGGGGGGGGGGGGGGGGGTGAATCAGTTGTCTAATAAATTCAAACCAAAAACCACTTAACCAACTTAATGCTTAATACCGGTAAACCAGTTAAGTGTGCTGGCAGACAGTGTTAACAGTAAATTGCTATATCGGTAAAGATTAATGCATGAAACATAAACATAAAGTCATCCACAACACATAACACCAATATTTGTACGTGGAAACCCTGTAAGGGGAAAAACCACGGTGAGAAACCTTACCCACAATTAGATGATACTACTGCAAATAGTAAGTGTACATAAATGGGGTCTGCACATGCAGAAAGGCCAACAACCTAGAGCTCACTGCTCAATCACAAAATGGGAGTCACACTAACTATAGTTGGATGGTTAAATCCAATAAGAATGTATTGCACAAAATAGCATCTTCATATGCTGGATTCAGTACTGGTGTAACCTAGCTTCACCTTCAAATGATGTCTTTGTGTATACTTCTTCTTAATCTCGCATATACCTTCACACAATTCTTTTTCGCATTCCACATTCGATCTTACATTTATATCATAACCTAAGACCAATTTTAGTAGGTCATCTCTACAAGATATTACAATAAAAACATTTTACAAACAATATAATATCTGATGCAATAACTGATTAAACATGCCGGCTTAATGCATTTACAACCATAACAAATCATCTCCATAGTATGCCATGCTGATCTGGAAAAGATAAACTTGCCGGTGTAACCTTAGGTAACCCTGGACCTATTTGCCAGTAAAAGAAAATATGCAAATATGAATATACCAATGATTCATTCTTCAAAACAAAGTGTCCACACAATGTCTTCAACATTACCAAGTGTTTTCCATATCATTCCAAGTGCCGGTGAACATTATATCCCATCGGTGAACCATATACCAGTAACTGTGCAATAGTTACTTGCTTGGTGGTGAATGTTGTTGGATCACCAAAGTGCTAGTGTTTTAGTAGGTGTTGACATCAATGACAAAACCATACCAAAATACCAACAATCTCGCCCTTTGGCATTGATGGCAACACAAGATGGAAAAACCATCAAAGTGCCAAAACAGAAATACCAAATACCAAAAACCAGCAGTCTCCCTAAACAACAATCTCACAACAATCTCTCCCCCTAGGAGCAACATGTGTTTATCCAAGGATTTTCAATACCAATTTCTCTACCAATCTCTCTTTAAAAGATAATGTGTTTTTCCATAGATATCTCTCCCCCTTTGACATCAAATGCCAAAGTTACAATAATAAAACCAAAATACCAATCAATTCAATATACCAACTACTCCCCCTGAGAAGTAGCTTCCTCATCAAAGACTGGAGTAAAAGATTTGTCTTTCAATTCTGTCAGTTGATGACAATCATCAACTGTCTAAGTCTCTACCGGTAGTGGTATGACTCCAAGCTGATCTCTGAGATATTCAAAAGTCTCCTTAGGCAAAGGTTTTGTGAAAATATCTGCAAGTTGTTCTTTAGTATTCACATAAACCAGTTTTATCTCTTTTTCTTCAACTTTTTCCCTTAGAAAATTCAGTTTGATAGAAACATGTTTTGTTTTAGAGTGTAATACCGGATTCTTAGATATATCAATTGCTATAGTGTTATCACAATATATGGTAATAGGTTCCTTGCATTTTACCTTTATGTCTTTCAGCATTTTCTTAAGCCATAGTACATGTGTACAGTTAGTTGCTGCTGCAACATATTCTGATTCTGTTGTTGATAAAGATGTACAACTCTGTTTCTTACTCAACCAAGAAACTAATCTCTTTCCAAGAAAGAATGCTCTGCCGATGGTGCTTTTTCTATCATCCACATCTCCTGCCCAATTTGCATATGTGTATGCACATAGATCAAAATTTTCATCTCTAGGATACCATAATTCAAGATTTGCAGTGCCTTGTAGGTACCGAAAAAATCCTTTTTACTGCTGATTCATGATTTTCCTTAGGATTACTTTGAAATCTTGAAACAATACATACTGCATTCATAATATCAGACCTGATTTGTGTCAAATACAGTAAACCTCTTATCATAGATTTGTATCTAGTTGGATTAATAGGTGTAGATTCATCTCTTTGAGATAATTTGTCATTTGTAGTCATAGGTGTGCTTACCGATTTAGAGTTCTCCATCCCAAATTTCTTTAGTAACTCTTTCAGGTACTTGGATTGACTCAAAAATATACCTTTACCAGTCTGTGAAATCTGCAATCCTAAAAAGAATTTTATTTCTCCAATCATAGACATTTCAAATTCTTGTTGCATTTTAATAGAAAATTCCTTACATAATCCATCTTCTCCTCCAAAGATTATATCATCAACGAATGCTTCTATAATCAAGATATCATCATTAGTTATTTTGTAATATAAATTGTTATTTGCATTTCCTTTAGTAAAACCAATCTTTAAAAGATACTTATCCAACCTTCCATACCAAGCTCTTGTGGCTTGTTTTAATCCATACAGAGCTTTTCTTAACCTGCAAACCATATCATTGTCATCTATCAAAGAAAATCCATCAGGTTGTTCAATATAGACTTCCTCTTCAATATCTCCATTCAAGAATGCATATTTAATATCCATTTGATAAACTTTGTAGTCCTTGTGAGTTGCAAAAGCCAAGAATAATCTGACTACCTCAATTCTAGCTACCGGTGCAAAGGTTTCATTGTAATCAACTCCTTCTTTATGAGAATATCCCTTACACACTAGTCTTGCTTTATTTCTGACAACCTTACCATCTTCATTAAGTTTGTTTCTAAATACCCATTTGGTTCCAATTACATTTTTATCTTTAGGTCAAGGAACTAATGTCCAAGTATTATTTTTCTCAATTTGTCCTAATTCTTCTTCCATAGCTTTAATCCAAAATTTATCTTCACATGCCTCATTAACAGATGATGGTTCAATTTGAGAAATAATACATACCTCTTCATTTGCCAATCTTCCTCTTGTCATAACTCCTTTAAATTTGTTTCCAATTATCTGATCTTCAGAATGATTCAATCTTACATACCAGGGTGTCTTAGTTTGTTGTTGTTCTTCAATTACCGTGGAATCCTCTGATGGTACCGGGGTAACTGGATCTTCACTCTCTACTGGTGGATTTAGTGTAGGTTCATTTGCCACAATTTTTGTTGCCGGTTCAGAGTCTATATACCTTTAAGTTCCTCTGAATTTTTCATCAATCTTTACATTTGTACTCTCAACAATTTTTTGCAATCTCTTATTAAAACATCTATATGCCTTGCTCTTAGATGAATAACCAAGAAATATTCCTTCATCACTTCTAGGATCAAATTTGCCAATATACTTATCTCTTCTAATATAACATTTACTTCCAAAAATTCTGAAATACTTAAGAGTAGGAGTATTACCAAACCATAGTTCATGAGGGGTCCTACCGGTTGAGGGGTCTTACCGGTTGAGGGGTCTTACCGGTTTCATCTTTGATGTGAACTTTGTTGAATGTATATATGACTATGCTAACTGCTTCTCTCCAATATACATGTGGTAAATTTGCTTCAGATAACATACTCCTTGCTGCATCCAAGATAGTTCCTATTTTTCCTTTCAACAACTCCATTCTGTTGTGGTGTCTAAGGTGCTGATAACTGTCTTCTGATTCCATTCACTTCACAGAATGTATTAAAGTCCTTAGATGTGAATTCTCCTCCTTGATCTGATCTTAAACATTTGATTTTCTTACCGATTTCATTTTCAACCATTTTTTTGAATAGTTTGAACTTTCCAAGTGCTTCTGATTTTTCTTTCAGAAAAGTAACCCAACACATTCTAGAATAATCATCAATAATTAGCATGAAATATCTATCACCTTGTAAGATTTTAGTTCTAGCTGGACCACATAAATCAGTGTGAATCAAATCAAGAGCATTATTGGATTTTTCTGGAATACTTTTGAAACTAGCTCTAACTTGTTTTCCAAATTGACATTCCTTACAAATTGTATTGTGAGGTTTCACAATTTTAGGTAGATCTCTAACTACCTTAGAAGTACTGATCTTTACCATGCAATCAAATTTTACATGACATAGTCTGTTATGCCATAACCAACTTTCATCTATATGTGCAATCAATCATGCCATTTCACTGTTATTTAAATGAAAGATATTACCTCTAGTTTGATTACTGGTTGCAATTTCCAAACCAGTTCTATTCATGATTTTGCATTTTCCATTTTTAAATTGTAACTGAAATCCCTTCTCAACTAATTGACCAACACTTAAAAGATTATGCTTTAATCCTTCAACATAGTAGACATTGTCAGTGTTATGCTTACCATCAAGAGATATTGAACCCTTACCTTTGATTGAACAGGCTTTATCATCTCCAAATCTTACTAAACCTCCATTGTATTCTTGAAAGTTCAAGAATTTAACTTTGTCTCCTGTCATATGATGTGAACATCCTGAGTCAATGATCCATTCATCCTTTACTTCAACTTTAGCTACTAGGGCTTGTTCTACCGGTTGAGCAGTAGGTGCTAGTTGATCTTCTATTATAGCAACAAAAACCCATCCATTGTCTACTGGATCCTCATCAGAATCATCAGTCACACCTTCATCAGCAATGTAACAAGATTTGTCTTTATTCTTCTTAAATCTGTATCTCTGATATTCAGGATTAGGCTTGTATGTTCTTCTAGCTTCTTCTCTTAGTCTAGCATGTCTATCAAGGCATCTTGAAGCCATATGACCAATCTTATTGCAGTTAAAACATTTAAAGGGTACTTTACCTTCATACTTACTTCTAACTGGACCTTTTGGCATTTTCCTTACAAATTGTGCTTCAATTTCTTCAAGCTCTTCATTCTCCTTCCTAGTTTCTTCAAGTTCTCTTGCATAAAAGGCTTTCCAATCTGATTTGTCAAATGATGGAGCAGATGATGTTGATGCTTTAAAGGCCAAATCTATCTTTATAGTAGCAACAGGACCAAATTTCTCAATTTCAAAAGCTGAAAGTTTTCCACTCAATGTATCCCTAGTTACTAATGTATTAGGCATTGTTCTCAACTCATTTATAGGAGTAACCTTCATTTTATATGCCAGTGGCAATCCTCTTAGGATTTTTGAAACAATTTCATCCTCACTCAAGGTTCCTCCACAACATTTAATACCCAAAACAATTTCATTTACTCTTTGTATAAAAGCAGAAATCCTTTCATCTTCTTCCATTTTCAGATGTTCATACCTGACTCGGAAGCTTTCAAGTTTTGCAATCTTGACTGTGGAATCTCCTTCATTCAATGTTTCCAAATGATCCCAAATATCTTTAGCAGTAGACCTATCTAATAATCCCATGATTTGTTGATCTAATAAAGCGCTCAAAAGTGCTTCCCTTGCTTTGCAATCATTCTCCTCATCTTTCGCTAAGCTAGTTGGAGCAGTCTGACTAACTACAGTAACAGTATAACCATTCTTTGTAAATTCCCAGATGTCTTTACCAATTCAATTCAAATGTGTCTCCATCCTGATCTTCCATATCCTGTAGTTGGTTCCATCAAGTTTAGGACTGTCCTTCCTGAAATAATTAGTAGACATTAGATCTCCTCAAGTTGTTAAACTTCTGCAAAAGGAGGGGGGGGGTGAATCAGTTGTCTAATAAATTCAAACCAAAAACCACTTAACCAACTTAATTCTTAATACCGGTAAACCAGTTAAGTGTGCTGGTAGATAGTGTTAATAGTAAATTTCTATACCGGTAAAGATTAATGCATGAAACATAAACATAGAGTCATCCACAACACATAACACCAATATTTGTACGTGGAAACCCTGTAAGGGGAAAAACAATTGTGGGAAACATTACCCACAATCAGATGATACTACTGTAGATAGTAAGTGTACATAAATGGGGTCTACACATGCAGAAAGGCCAACAACCTAGAGCTCACTGCTCAATCACAAAATGGGAGTCACACTGACCACAGTTGGATGGTTAAATCCAATAAGAATGTACTGCACAAAATAGCATCTTCATATGCTGGATTCAGTATCGGTGTAACCTAGCATCACCTTCAAATGATGTCTTCATTTATACCTCTACTTAATCTCACATATACCTTCAAACAATTCTTTTTCGCATTCCACATTCGATCTTACAAACAAGATCTTACATCTATATCATAACCTAAGACCAATTTTAGTAGGTCATCTCTACAAGATATTACAATAAAAACATTTTACAAATAATATAATATACTTTGCAATAACCGATTAAACATGTTAGCTTAATGCATTTACAACCATAATAAATCATCTCCATAGCATGCCATGCTGATCTGGAAAAGATAAACTTGCCAGTGTAACCCTAGGTAACCCTAGACCTATTTGTTGGTAAAAGCAAATATGCAAATATGAATATACCAATGATTAATTCTTCAGAACAAAGTGTCCACACGATGTCTTTGACATTACCAAGTGTTTTCCATATCATTCCAAGTGTCGGTGAATATTATATCCTGTCGGTGAACCATATACCAGTAACTATGCAATAATTACTTGCTTGTCGGTGAATGCTGCTGGATCACCAAAGTGCTAGTGTTTTAGTAGGTGTTGACATCAATGACAAAACCATACCAAAATACCAACATTTTCTACATGTTCTTTATATTTATATAATTCTTTGTAGTTCTAATTAGGTGAAATAATCCCTTAATAGTATTTGGAATTGCAAGATAGTGTTAAAAGTTTTTCAACTTCCGAACAAAATGTAACAATGACAAACTAACAATGGAATGATTGTAAAATTGCAAAAGACAAAACAACTAATGTTGAAACTCAATAATTATAAAATAATAAAGGTAGCATGAAAGTGCAACATGATTAAAATAAATGGTTTCATAGCCAACTAATTTTTTTTACTTTTATTCCCATGTTTTTCCTTTTACTTTCATTTATTTGAGATTGATTGTTAATGTTCCTTCTACATCGAGGACTAAGATATTGGATTTAAATCCATTGTCTTTGTGTTTTTTATCAAGTAATTTGGAGTCATGAAATACATCTTTGACTAAGTTGATATCTTAATTATGTTTCTTAGATCTGGTAATATGATGAAACTATAAAGATTTGGTCAACCACTGAGATGGCGGGGTGAATCAATAGTTGAAGAATAAACTAAATTTTCACCAAACTTATTTTCATCTAATTATAATAAACTCACAGAGTTTACCGGATTAGTCACTTTAAAAAATCTGCAGCTGCACTATTAAACCTTACCGGTTGACCTAATACTTTAGTGATATAATGCAAAAAACCTGAAACATAAATATCTTTTGACCAAAACATTAAACCACTTCACCAACACTAATAATAACATATTTCAGATCACGCCAATTCCTACCCTAGACGGCAACGTATCAAAGGAAGGTTGAGTCACCACTACCATATGGGATGGATTTATGATGAAAGTACAGACATCGGGAATGATTACTCCCTAATTATTACCCAGACGGAGTCAACTGGCAATGATAAAGACGGCGTTGGGGACCTGTCAACTCACATTGGCCTGAGTGAAGGCTCGCATGTTCCGAGTAGATCTCCAGCTTTCGATATATACTAGATCCTAAGGGATAATAATCACTTTGATTATTACAATCATTTATTTCAAATCCAACACAACTATCTTAACTATTCCACATTAAGCTTGCTTCGGCTCTGCATTGTGGCTGTTAGTCATTTCCAATCTATTAAACTAGAGGATTCAAGAATGGGGGGGGACAGGCTCAGACTGGAACCCAATAAAGTGGATGAATTCAAAGCTAAATCGACAGCCTAGTTTGTGTGCACTGAAGGCGTTATTGACAAATTCATGGAAAGTATGAAGGGTAATGACAAAAGGCTTTCCAAACAATTCGTGACTCCCTGGGAGGATAGAAGGGTGACCATGGCGGGAATCTCTTTCAAAATCAATGAAGAGGTTATAGCCCAGGCGATGGGCCTTTCTATGGAGGGTAGAAAATGGAAAAAGTAGAGCCGCATTGTGGATTCTACTAACCTCAACTAGTTCTTCCACCATGGTGAGAACCCTATCAAGAGGGCTGGAGGATTCAATAGGGAGGAGCTCTCTCACCCATGGGATGAGGTCTGCTACATCATCATGAAGTATTTTATGCTAGAGGGCAGGTATGGCATTTTTTACTACTACCATCTCCCATTCCTGAACCACTTGAGGAACAAAGACCTCATTTCCATTTCGTTCTTTTTATTGCACTCAATAGATGCTAATGTTAAAGATATAGCCGAAGCCAAGAAGAAAGGGAAAGACTTTCCCATCTTGCACCAAGGCCTTACCCTCTACCTGTATAACTTTCACCTCGCCCTCTACCCGCCCTACTCCATTTCTGTGTAGAATGTCAGCCCCTCAACCCAACCTCCGACCATTATTGATTCAAGCCCTTGGTGCCCAGAATTTGGCTCCTCCAGTAAGAAAACCAAGAACCACTCCTCTGAGGAAGTCAGAACCCCCAAAAGAGTCAAAATCCAAGAGATTGACTCTGATTTGGATATTACTAAAGAAGTCAACACCCCCCATCACTCTAGCAGACTGGCCTCTAAACCCTTGAAGAAATCCCTGAGTGATCCCTCCTCCTTGCATGACACAGACAACTCCATTCCGGCTGTTAAAACATCTCTGGCCTAGCACAATCAGACCACTCATTCTATGAGCTCCACCCAGATTTTTGAAATCCCTACGTCGTCCAAGAGTCCAGAGCCAACCAATTTCCCCTCCCCAACCTTCAGGATTGAAAAAATGTTGGTCATTGAAGAGGCCAACAATGTAAAGGAAGAGGATTCCAACCTGTTAGAGCTTGAGAAAAAAATAGAGGCCCTCTCTGACAATGTGCAAGTGATCACCAGCAGACTGGAGGTGGTGAAGTCCAAGATGCATGATGTGTCCAAGTTTTCTCTGAATGTTATGAGATGCTCGACCACTACACTGTGCCAGTTGTAGGAAAGCACAGCCAAAGGGAAAGGCAAGGAGGACAATAACTACAAAGGCCTGTTCAAGTTCCTCACTAAGGAATGGTCTAGAAAACTGCTCCCTAAGAAGAGCCAAGCAAAAAAGAAATAACTTTCTGCATGTGGAGGAGTTTTTTGTCGATGTTCTGTAGTTTCTAGTTGGATAAGCCTAGTTTAGATTGTTGCTTATATTTTGTTGTTTATGGCCCTGCGTGGCTTATGAATTATACTTTGACTAGTAGTATTTTATCATTGTTAAACTCTCATAGTATGATGTTTGTTTTTGATAGAGGTAAAAGGCTACTTCTTTACTGATTTTATGCGGACAATGATTCTACCATTGTTCTCTTAATTGTACCTATGGGTCAACCCCCTCATTTTTGGTTGTTGTTATTATCAAAAACATATTTCAGATCATTTCCAATCATTTAGATATATCTATGTAGATTTATCAATCATTCATATCAACCATACCAAAAACACATCCATAAAATTATTCACCACTTGACACAATAATTTTTCACATGGAAACCCAAATGGGAAAAAAATGTGTGGGAATGAATACCCACAAGTATTCTTTGAACTCTTTTGAAGTTCTCTCTATTAGGAACCAAGCCTGGTTAGAAGCTTATACAAGAATGTTCTATTAAGGACCAAATCCAGTTAAGGACCACCCGGTTAAGGGATTGACTACAAATACCCTGTTAAAGGTAACCTCAGTGGAAGATTTAAAATCCAAGCTAATGGATCATCTGGTTCGAGAACAATAGGTTCTTTGACCAATCTGGAAATAACACTTCCTTGTTGAATCAGATCCTTTGCCACTCCTATCTTCCTTCACATCGTTTTGCAGACACACCTCTTGGTTCAACAACAATCACTTTCACACTTAATTAAATTTGCCAACCACTCATTCAATCAATCCATCAACCTTATGAACAAATACATTAGGTCGGTAACACAACACAAACCCTAAAATTGTTATAGAGATTACAAACACATTGATTCAATCTTGACCGTTAGATTACATTGCAACAACTTTACATTCTTCTAGGCATCTACAACCACTCTTGGATCATCGCATTTTGAATCATGTAACACATCATGCATTTGTCACTTCATACTATGAATTTAACCATTCCCAAGATAAAGGATTATCTTTATGTGCCAAAACCTTCTAGAAACTCATCACCTGCAACATTCTTTCATGGCATCTTCATCACTGATCATCATCTGACCATAAATCATCACAACCGATCTCCAAGCTTCATCGGTTAGGGTTCTGCTTCTCAACTTGATAGGGTTACCGGTTGATATTCACTGCTTCATTACCATTTTCTTTATTGCTTCATTACTAGTTGCTATACTACTTCATTACCGGTTGTTATTAACATCAATGATAACTTCCTAATAAACTTCTTCAATGCAATCTTCATGCAATTCCAACATTCTCCCCCTTTGGCATTGCTGGCAATACAAATATCAATACCATTTGATTGTCATGATTGAGAGTAAAACATATACTATCCTTCAAATGATTCAGGTATACGAATCTTGGTTTACATTTTCAACATAAACTATCCTTCAACTGTATCTTCATGTCTTCAGCTGGTAACTGGTCTACAATTTGTCTTCTCTCTTTAACATATAAGGCTATCAATCATATACTTTTCTCCCCCTTTGATAACAATGCCAAAGTGGAGGTAAACCATTATTTTTCTTATCCATGCTTCACCGATCTGCAATTAGTTTCTCCCTCTGTGGAGTAGCTCCGTTCTTCACCAATCATTCTTCAAGATATTCAATAGGCTCCGAGATTGATGTCTTTCATATCTTCTTAATTGACTTCATGTAGGGGTACAACCCCTAACTCACCTCTAAGATATTCAAATGTAGCCTTAGGTAGAGGCTTAGTAAAAATATCTACTAGTTGTTCTTTAGTGGAAATATGCTTCAATGATACATCTTTGCTTTGAACTTTCTCTCTCAGGAAATGATACTTCAGCTCTATATGCTTTGTCCTAGCATGCAACACTGGGTTCTTAGAAATATTTATAGCACTAGTGTTATCATAGAAAATTCTTACCAGTTCTAATATCTTCAACTTGAAACCTTCCAATATGTGTTTCATCCAAATTTCTTGGGTATAATTCATATAAGCTACAACATACTCAATTTTTGTTGTTGATTGAGAGATACAACTCTGTTTCTTACTACTCCAAGACACTAATCTACCTCCAAGAAAAAATGCTCCTCCAGTTGTACTTTTCCTGTCATCAACATTGTCTACCCAATCTGGATCAGTATAGACTCTTAAGTCAAAGTCTCCTGCATATGGATACCATAATCCATAATCTATTGTGCCTTTCAAGTATCTGAAAAATTCTTTTGGTTGCAATCATGTGTGACTCCTTCGGATTTTTCTGAAATATAGCAACCAATCCTATTACATGAGCAATGTTTGATCTATTGTGGACAACATAATGTAGCTTACCTATCATGGATCTGTATTCGTTTTCATCAATTGGTGTAGAATCATCTTCCTTAGACAATTTATAGCCTATAACTATTGGTGTTCCAATTGGTTTACAATATGTCATTCTAAAAGTTTTCAACACTTCCTTCACATACTTGGATTGTGTGATAAAAATTCCTTCCTTCATATGTTGGATTTGCAAACCTATAAATTTTTTTATCTCACCTACCAGTGACATCTCAAATTTATTCTTCATTTTATTAGCAAAATCATGACACATATCATCATTACCTCCAAAAATGATATCATCAACAAATACCTCACTTATGAGTATTTTATCTCCTTCTGCCTTGAGATATATGTTACTGTCTTCACTGGTTCTTTGAAAACCTATCTTTACTAAGTGAGAGTGCAATCTTTCATACCATTCTCTTGGTGCTTGTTTCAATCCATATAGTGCCTTATGTAGCTTGCACACCATATCCTTTTCTTCAGTTAATGCATTTTCTTTAGTTAATGCATAATCATCTTGTTCTTCTATGTAGACTTCTTCTTCCAATATTCCATTTAAGAATGCTAATTTAACATCCATCTGATATACCTTAAATCCTTTGTATGTTGCAAATGCAAGTAGAGTCCTTACTCCTTCCAATCTTGCTACGGGTGCAAATGTGTGACCATAATCTTCACCTTCCTCTTGTGCATATCCTTTGCATACTAGTCTAGCTTTATTCTTGACTACTACTCCATCTTCATTCAATTTGTTCTAAATACCCACTTTGTGCCTATTAGATTCTTGTTTTCCAGTCTGGGTACCAATGACCATGTATTATTCTTCTCTATCTGATCAAGTTCTTCTTCCATTGCCTTGATCTAGTCTTCATCTGCAAAGGCTTCTTTTGTTGTTCTAGGCTCAATGGTGGAGATCATACAAGAGTTTTCTCTTAGCCTTCTTCTAGTTAACACACTTGCATTCTTGTATCCAATAATCTGATTGGGGCTGTGATTGAGTCTGGCACACCTTGGAATAACGTGATCTTGATTTTCAGGTTCTTCTTCTTCTTTACTTCATCTTCTGTTGGACCTTCATGTTCTAGTTGAACTAGGAATTCTCTTTTAAGTCCTCCAACTTCTAGGTTTACTAGTTCTAGTTCCAAAAATATTGTGTTTGGTTCTTCTTCTTCCTTCTCCTTGTTGGTTTCTTCAAATTTTTTAGGAAATTCATCTACTTGGACATTGACACTTTCATTGATCTTCTTAGTCCGGTTGTTGTAGCACTTGTAATATTTTCTCTTGGTGGAGTAACCAAGAAATATGCCTTAAATCACTTTTGGCATCAAACTTTCCAATATAATCACTTCTTTTAATAAAACATCTGCTACCAAAATTTTTAAAGTAACTGACATTCATTGATCTACCATACCATTATTCATAGGGTGTTTTGTCCTTACCTCTTTTGACCAATATCCAATTCATTGTATAAACAACTATGCTGATAACTTCTCTCCAAAATGTCTTACCTACACCTCCTTGGATTAACATAGTCCTAGTAGCTTCAACCACTGACTGGTTGTTCCTTTCTGTGATACCATTTTGTTGTGGTGTCCTTGGTGCAGATAGCCGCCTCTTGATCCCATTGTTTTCACAATATCTAGTGAATTCCTCTAAAGTAAATTCACCACCTTGATCAATCCTTAAACATTTTAGCTTCCTTTCACTTTCATTCTCAATCGAGGCTCTAAATGCTTATGTCTTGTCTTTCAAGAATGTGACCCACATCATCCTTGAGCAAATATCATGAAGTATCGATCTCCTTGAATACTCCTAGTCTTCATTGGTCCACATAGGTCAGTATGAACCAAATCTAGCAAATGTTCAGCTGAGAAATATTTGCTTTTGAAGGTTTAGGTTGTCATTTTCCCTAATTGACATTCCTTGCACAAAGCATTCACTGGTTTGCCCAACTATGGCAATTATCTTACTAATTTTGACTTGCTGACTCTTACAATGTTATCAAAATTCACATGGAAAAACATTTGATGCCAAAGCCAACTATCTTCTACTTTTGCAATCAAGTAACTGTTGACTTTAGAGTTTAAGTTAAAAATATTACCTTTGGTTTGTTTGCCAGTTGCAATCAATTCACCTTTTCTTCCAAATATATTGCAAACTCCATTCCTAAATTCGAATAGGTAACCTTTGTCATTGAGTTGAGAAACACTCAAAAGATTGTGTTTCATACCTTCAACCCAGTAGAAATCATCTGCACTACTCTTACAATTCAGGGAAATGGATCCTTTGTCTTTTACCATGCAGAGATAGTTATTCCCAAATCTAACAACACCTCCATCGAATTAGTCTAATGTTATAAACTTGCTCTGGTCACTAGTCATGTGGTGTGAACAACCACTACCAATAATTCAGTCATCTGAGTTGTCCAAGTGAGATACCAATGCCTTTTGATCTGATATATCTTCTTTGATAGCAACAAAGACAATATTCTCATTTGTATCTACCTCAGATTGTAATACCTTCATCCACTGCAATGAGACAATTTACTTTTCCTTTTCCTTTAAACTTCCTATATTTCTCTCATTTTTCCTCTTTATCTCCATTAGGATAGTTAGCAGCAATATGTCTTATCTGGTCACATGTAAAACATTTTAGTGGTAATTTACCTCTATACTTACCGGTACCTCTGGGTAACCGCTTGGGCAACAATTCTTAGATTTCCATCAGGCTATCTTCATCATCTACCTCTCTGCTAGATCTAGATTCATGATTGTAAATTACTATTCTTCTTTTCCATACTGGTGGGGTTGAGACTAAGGCTTTAAATGTAGATTCTGACCTCTGAACACTTTCACCAAAACCATTTAATTTGAATGCAGACAATTTACCAATGATAGAGTCAAGATTTACCTTTGTCTTGTCAATAGATTTGAGTTCTTGAATGGCTGCAACTCTAATAGCATAGACCAATAGAAGGGTTCTCACTACCTTGATAATCATAGTGGCATCCTCCACTGTACCTCCAACACTTTTTATTTCTCCAATTATCTCCTGTTGAATGTTTTCACCTTCAACCATTCTCATATCATCAAATTTTCCTCTAAGACTCTATTCCTTGGCTATCTTTACATGCTCATCGCTGCCATAGATTTATTTTAGTTTCTTCCAAACTTCATGTGCAGTATCCAATCCATGAACATCAACATATTCTAAATCTGACAAGGTAGTGATGATGGCTTCCAATTATTGGTTGTTTTCCTATTGCTCCTTCTTCTGATCATCTATCAAAGCTCCACTAGGCAAGTTATACTTAGCAACAACATAATCCCAATACCGACTTCCTAAGATCTTGATGTAAATATTCATTTTGTCACTCCAGATTCTGTAGTTATCTTTATTGAACTTTGGACCCTCTCTCTTCATCATTTTCTCTTGGATATTTTCCTCAAGCTATTAGGATTATACTCAAGAGGACTTGGAATGATCAGATACGAATTGATAATATGATGAAACTATAAAGATCCGGTCAACCACTGAGAGGGGGGTGAATCAGTAGTTGAAGATTAAAATAAATTATCACCAAACTTATTTTCATCTAAGAATCAACTCACAAAGTTTACCAGTTTAGTCATTTTAACAAATCTGCAGTTGGATTGTTAAACCTTACCAATTGACCTAATACTTCAGTGATATAATGCAATAGATCTGAAACTTAAATATCCTTTGACCAAAACCTTAAACCACTTCACTAATACTAATAATAACATATTTAAGATTATTTCCAATCATATATATATATACATAAAATTATTCACCACTTGACAATGATTTTTCACGTGGAAACCCAAACGGGAAAAACCACGGTGGGGATGAATACCCACGCGTATTCTTTGAACTCTTCTGAATTTCACCCTATTAGGAGCCAAGCCTGGTTAGAAGCTTATACACGAATGTTTTGTTAGGAACAAATCTAGTTAAGGACCACCTGATTAAGGGATTGACTACAAATACCCTGTTAAAGGTAACCTCAGTGGAGGATTTTCAAATCCAAGCTAATAGATCACCTGGTTAGAGGATTTCAACAACAAGCATGTTAGAGCTTACCCTGTGAGGGGATTTCAAACTGTTGTAATGGTTAGAGAACAATAGACTCTTTGACCAATCTAGAAATAACACTTCCTTCCTGAATTAGATCCTTTACCGCTCCTATCTGCCTTCACATCATTCTGCAAACACACCTCCTAGTTTGGCAATAATCACTTTCACACTTAATCCAATTTGCCAACCACTCATTCAATCAATCCATCGACCTTATGAACAAATACATTAGGTCAGTAACACAACACAAACCCTAAAATTCTCATAGAGATTACAAACACATCAGTTCAATCTTGACCGTTAGATTACATTGCAACAACTTTACATTCTTCTAGGCATCTACAACTGCTCCTGGATCATCACATTTTGAATCATGTAACACATCACGCGTTTGTCACTTCATACTATGAATTTGATCATTCCCAAGATAAACGGTTATCTTTACATGCCAAAACATTCTATAAACTCATCACGTGCAACATGCTTTTGTGTCATCTTCATCACCAATCATCATCCAATCATAAATCATCACAACCAATCTCCAAGCTTCATCGGTTAGGGTTTTGTTGCTCAACTAGATAGGGTTACCAGTTGATCTTCACTACCTCATTACCAGTTGCTTTACCACTTCATTATTGGTTTCTATACTGCTTCATTATCGATTGCTATTGACATCAATGACAACACTTCTTAATAAACTTCATCAATGCAATCTTCATGCAATGCCAACAAGATCCATTTAAATCAAATCTTCAATTTATAATGTATTGTAAGAGAAAGTAGTAGTATATAATGTAAAACAATTACAAGAAATATCAATTGTATTTATGTACATAGATGATGAGAATATTATGTCTAGTTAATAGTAAAAGAACACAAACCAATCAAATTAAATGATGCATAGTCTTAATAATTAAAATATTGAGACCTAATACTCATAACTTGAGTTAAAATATACTATAATGTTATTTTGTTCTAATAAAAATGGAGGGTTGATATAATTTATAAATCTATCAATCATTAATAACGATGTTAGCTATAATATTAATATTTAAGTGATGATGTTATTGGATTTAATTGTTAATGGTGATGAATAGTAAAGCTAAATAACTTATTATAATATATGTTCTAATAAATAATGTTCATTAAGAATAATTATGGTGTTAGAAATATAGTTGAGTAATATTGTGTCAATCATGAACATTATCAATATTGATATAACTTTTTTACTTGAATAATTTAAAAGTAACATATATCTTGATTTTTGAGATGGTGTAAATAAATGAAATATAAAAAAACAGTGTAGTTTAAGATTGTATTTAATAAATAAATAAATTGTATATAAATATATATTCGTAAAATTTATATTATAATGTAGTTGCAAATAAATTGAGACTTTCAACTTTTTTTTTTGTAGTATACTAAAAAACAACATTTTAAATGAACTATTTCTCCAAGATAGAAAATAATTATATTATTTTGATCTATGAAATCTTTCTAATGCATCATAATTTTTATTTTTTTTAAGTAAACTTCAATATTTCCCTTTAAAAAATAATAACTGTATACTTTTTTGTTAGTGAGTTTTATTTTTAGTAAACATAAATGAGTGTAAAAAAATGAAACTTGACATTTTTTAAAACTACACTTTTAGCTCTCTTAAAACGCATTTTTGGATTTTCAAAAAAGATTACTTATGTGAATAAAAATGATAATAATATCATGTTTTCAAATGATTTTATTTGTTTTTTTCTAAATTCGCACACGAAATATATCATATATGTATCCAACAAACACTTATAATTAAAAAATTTATGACCAAAATCTAATTTAAGTTGAACAAATCAAATAAAAACATGTTCAAATATTTAAGATAGTTCAAGTTTCCATGATATATCACATTGTATTTAAAATATAGCATACAAGGTGACATAACTTTGAAACATCACCTTTTAACAGAATCTAACTATCATAAATATTAAGTGCATACATGATATCAATTATTAAAAAATTATAGAATTAATCTTTCATGGATTTGACTTTGGTTTAGTCAATTAGAATTAGATGCCTAGAGTAGAAAATGATCTCAACATTTGAATCAACTAGTCATTCAACTCAATAAGATAAAATAACATTTGAATGGTATAAAAGAGAATGCTTTGGACAAGCATATTACAATCAAAATAAGTAATTCACATGTTTTATATGTCTTGAGAAACTCAGTTAAAAAATTTATTGCCAATAATAATGAAGGAAAACTAAGAGGGGGTGGGGGGGGGGGGGGTGAATCAGTTTTTACCAGATTACACAAATTAAGCACAATCTCAGATCTGATCAACTATAGAAAAAAAAAAAGATACAACAACAATATCAGCACATAGAACACCAAGATTTTTGACGTGGAAAACCCAATTAAGGGAAAAACCACGATGGGAACCAACCCACAATAAGATGATACTTTACAGTAGTATGTGTAAATATTACAATGGGGAATGTGCATGCATTCAAACACATTGCCTAGAGCTCATTGCTCAAAATATGATAACCCAAGAGGCTCCAACCCTCAGGGAAGGTTCACCACCTTACAATAATATACAGACTACAATCCAAATTACATGAACTGCAAATATAACATCTGCTAATGCCTAATAACAGTTTTGATTAAGCTAATTTGTCTTCCCCACAACAATATTTTCTCAATACACCCAAAATACATGAATATAACACTTATTTATACAATTCATCAACCTTGACTACAAGGTCAGCAAGACACTCAACACCTAAGTACAAAATTACATCACACGATACATAGATCAACCACTGGACAAATACAATGCCATAGACAACATAGCATGGACCCAAATTAAATCACCAAACATGCAACACCACTAGAAATTTCACCAAGATCAACTACAACATGCTATACCACCGAAAATACCACATAACATGAAGAATATCACCGAACCCATAAGATCTTTAATAACACGCACAAGGATTAATGTTGACCACCAAAAGAAATAGTAAATGATCGGGAAACACCAACAAGCACATTAGAACCATCCGCAGTAGTTGCACCAACACCACTTAATCAAATCTTCATCTATCAATACACTAACACTCAAGAACACATAACAGTAGCAATTCAGACTAGAAAGATAACTTACAGAGTACCAAATTGCAAACCATCTAAAATGAAGATACACATGAACATCCAAAATAATCTCCCAAATCTGCAACCAAAGATCTAATCATACTGGAGCACAACATATCAAATACCAAACTCTGCCAATAACTGAACAGAAAGACCAAACCTCAAACTAGATCAAATGATATGATCAATTAAACTTTTGGATGATTGAAACCAATAAGGAATGAAGTAGAGATATTAGAGATACTTCATTATTGAACCACAAATCCTCATCAACAAACCACACCAAATCAATTCTCTACAATCATTGGAGCACCAAAACAACTTTCTACAAATACCAAAACACAAAAATATGTTGACATGAATGACAACAAAATATCCTAGTGGTAGCAATATCCAACAATATCCCCCTTTCGGATTGATGACAACATATGAATGTGAAAAACAATCAATGCAAAGGAATAAGTCAACATCAACAATCACTAATAAACTCCCCCTAAGATCATGCACACAAGGCTTCAAAAATAAGGCAGTTTTTCACATGCTTCTCTCCTCCTTTGACAACAATGCCAAAGACAAAATACATTCTTTTTTTCCCAAACCGAATAATCTCTCCCTCTAAGAAGGACAATCTCCTCCTTAGGATAAAATCACAATTGAACATTTGAACCACTCACTAACTACTCTGGCTAAGTAGCAGCACCCACTCATCAATCTGGATAAGAAGGTAAGACTCTACAGTCCACTGGATTGATGCATCTCCATGAATCTAGTTCTCATCAAGAGGGGCAAAGACCCCTAACTTGTCTCTCAAATAGACAAATGTATCTACAAGAAAAGGCTTAGTGAAAATATATGCAATCTGATCTTTTGTAGATACATACTCCAATCTGACTTCTTCATCATTGACTTTCTCCCTCAAGAAATGATACTTAATTCATATATGCTTTGTTTTAGAATGCAGTACCGGATTCTTAAAAATATTGATAGCACCTGAAATATCATAGTATATAATAGTAGGCTCATCATAAATAGCTCTAATTTATTTCAACATTTGCCTCATCCAGACCACCTAAGTATAGTTGCTAGTAGCAACAATGTATTCAACTTCAATAGTAGATAGAGATATAGCATCTTGTTTCTTACTGGACCATGAGACAAACTTCTTCCCTAGAAAGAGAGCTCCACTAGAAGCTCTTTTTTGGTCATCAACATCACCTGCCCAATCAGCATCAGTATAGGCACATAATAGGAAATCATCATTCTTTGGATACCATAAACCATAATCAACTATTCCCTTCAAATATCTGAAGATCCTCTTCATACTAGTAACATGGGTCTCTTTAGGATCACCCTGAAATCTAGCACAAAGACAAACAACATGCATATTTGGTCTAGTCTGAGTCAAGTACAACAATCCACCAACCATAGATCTATACAAAGCTTGATTAATTTTATGTGATTCATCATTCTTAGACAGCTTGCATCTAGTCACCATAGGAGTTCCAACAGGTTTAGAGTCATTTAACCCCCAAAAAATTAACAATTCCTTCACATACTTAGATTGAGAAATAAAAATAATTTGTTAGTCCATGTAATCTACAATCCTAAATAGAATTTCATCTCAACAATCATAAAAATCTAAAATTTCTTTTGCATATCATCAGTAAACTTCATACTCAAATCATCATCTCCTCCAGAAATAATGTCAAACACAAACACTTCAACATTCAAAATATTATCATTATCAACCTTAAAGTATAAATTACTATCAACAGTACCTTTACAAAATCTCAGCTTCATCAAATACCTATCCAATCTAGCATACCAGGCTCTAGGGGCTTGCTTCAGTCCATATAGTGCTTTCTTCAATTTGCATACCATATCTTCTCCATCTCATAAATAAAATCCATCTAGTTGCTCAATGTAGATTTCCTCTTCCAAATCACCATTCAAAAAGGATGACTTAACATACAACTGATACACCTTGAAATTATTGTAAGTAGCATATGCAAGTAGCAATCTAACAACTTCAATTCTACCTACTGGAACAAAAGTCTCCTCATAGTCAATTCCTTCAATCTGTGAACACCCTTTACATACCAGTCTTGCTTTGTTTCTAACAACTCCATCGACCTCATTCAGTTTATTCTAGAATGCCCATTTAGTATCTATCACATTCTTGTCCTTAGGTCTCGGAACAATCTCCCATGTGTTATTCTTCTCAATCTAATTCAACTCCTCTTCCATACATTTTATCTAATTTCAATCTTTACATGCTTCTACAACATCTTTAGGTTCAATCTTTGAAATCAAACATATCCCTTCAACAACAATTCTTCTCCTAGTCATCACACCTTTATTCTTATCACCACTAATATGATTTTTTGAATGATTCAATCTTAGATACCTCAGAGCCTTTTGATTGTTCTAGTTCTGAGGATATTAAACTTCTTCACCCACAACAACAATATCCGGATTAGTTGTCTCTATTGGATCATTCTTCTTTAAGATCTTAGTCCGTACTACTTTGAAACAATATCTTGATCATAAAATTTGTATCTGCATGCTCTGATCTGCTTTCCATGACATTCATCAACCTTCACATTTGCACTCTCTATTATTTTCTTCAACCTCTTATTGTAACATCGGTAGGCCTTTCCCTCAGTAAAATAACCCAAGAAGATTCCTTCATCACATCTTGCATAAAAATTTCCTATATGCTCATCTCTTTTGATATAAAATTTACTTCCAAAGACTTTGAAATATCTAACTATAGGAACATGACCAAACCATAGAAAATAAGGAGTCTTACCAAAATCACCTTTTATATGCACCCGGTTGAATGTATAAAAAACAATGCTAACAACTTCTCTCCAAAAGGTTTGTGAAACATTTCTTGCAATCAACATAGTCCTGACAACATTTAAACTGGTTCTATTTTTTCTTTTAACAACACCATTCTGATGAGGGGTTCTATGAGAAGATAATTATCTTCTAATTTCATTCCTCTCACAAAATGTATCAAACTCTCCTGATGTGAGTTCTCCTCCTCGGTCATATCTCAGACACTTCAGCTTCAACCCTATCTTAGCCTCCACTTTAGCTTTGAATATCTTGAATTGCTCCAACACTTCTGATTTCTCCCTTAGAAAGGTAACCCATATCATCATAGAGTAATCATCAATCAGCAACATGAAATATTTTTCACCCTACATGTTTCTCACTCTAGTAGGACCATACAAGTTAGTATGCACAAGATCGAATAAACCATTACATGTATACAACTTACCTTTTAATGAAGTTCTTGTTTGCTTTCCCAATTGACATTCTTTACATACCAGATTAGATGGCTTCACAATTTTAGGCAAATCTCTAATAGCTTGAGTAGAACTTATCCTTATCATGCAATCAAAATTATCATGACACATCTTTCTATGCCACAACCAACTTTCAACAACTTTTCTCACCAACATTCAAGTGAAAGATATTATCTTTAGTCTTAGTTCCTGATGCAATCTCTATACTGGAGGCATTTAGAATTTTGCATTTACCATTCTTGAATTAAAAATCATATCCCTTGTCAACCATCTGTCCAACACTTAAAATATTATGCTTCAAACCTTCAACATACAAGACATCATCAGTATTATGCTTACCATCAAAAGAAATTGAGCCTCTACCATGAATCACACAAGCTTTTTCATCTCCAAATCTTACTATATCACCATCATACCTCTCCATATTCATAAATTTGGTTTTATCTAATGTCATATGATATGACCAACTGATGTCAATTACCCATTCATCTTTCTATTCAATCTTAACAGCCAAAGATTTCTCCTCAACAATGCAACTTGTAGAATTCACTGGTACTAGATCATCTTCCTTGATAGAAATAAATACAAATTTATCTTTTGAATTCCCATTCTCTAATTCTTCATATGTCACACCTTCATCAACAACATAATAACATCTCTTCTAATACCTAAACTTCTGGTTAGGCTTGTAGGACTTATCATACTTATCATGTTTCTTATATCTATCATGCTTATTAGATCTATCATTCCTTTCAAATTTATCATTCTTATCATATCTAGACATTCTTTCAGGACACCTAGAAGCAAAATATCCTATCTTATTACAACAGAAACATTTCAAAGGTAACTTCCCATCATACTTACCAGCTCCTTTAGGCAATATTTGAGAAATAAGCGCTTCAAGCTCATCCAATTCTCTTTCCTCCTCTTCATTTCTCTCATCTCTCTTTCATATCTTTAAACCCTACATGATCTCTCTCTCAGATCATACTTCTGCTTCTCGGATACAGAGGCTTTAAATGTAGTCTTAGATTTACCATGTGATTCTCCAAATTCACTCAACTTGAATGCAGCAATATTTCCGACTAACATGTCTCTTGTCATAGTAGTCACTAATGCAATCAAGGTAGGGAGGTCCAATGAAGGGCAACCCCACCTTGCAACCTAAAACATAAACACCATGAAAGATACCGGTAATCGGTTCACACAACACAAGATATAACAAGGGAAAATAGGAAAAGATAAATCCTTATAATAATTTAATGAATTACATATGCCCTTAGGATTTATAGGTGCTAGGACGTAGCCCGGGATAACAAAATCATTCAAACAACTCAAATCTTTGATATGAAAATCATATGCACAATAATTCTACCTTTGGTAACAGTCTACATTGTTTGCACTAATTAGGACCTCAGTCCCTCCGGACTTCAGTCCCCTCGGACCAGAATCTCTCTGAAAACTACATCTATTCTAAATATTTTCTTTGTGGGAACTCCATTGTCTCAAATCAATCTCCTAGCTTCCTCTTTATAGCACCTGCAAGCAACAACAACTCGATCAATTCGGCCAAAGATCCACCAGTTCATAATGAAACGTGCAAACAATAATATGTCGGCCCAAATCACCAAGAACACCTCCAATAATGCTTAGAACTTCGCATGGACCCCCAAGAACATCGGCCAGGTCTAAAAAAACATCTCCTAAAGATCCGCAAGTTCCAAAAACCATCTGCAACCCAATTCTACTTCACTCTACACACTGCAAGGCCAACCGGTAAGAACACACCAACACCGAACCAATACCGGAATCAATATCTCACGAGAATCAAATCCAAATGCCTTCAATCTTGAATATGTTTAAGATAATGATCTCAAGATACTAAATCCAAATCCGCAACTCTAAATTTGTAAACATGAAGAAACGCAACAATCTCCAAGCAACTCCATTGCTAACTACTCCAACCGGAAGAACTACTCAGATGCTCCTATATCAGACTCTTGGGGTTAATTGAAAAGTGTGTCCCATCACTTGATCTGCAACATGCCATAATAAATGCTACATCAAAAAAATTTGGTGATCTATTTATAGGTACTTGCTATAGACACCTAAAATTGTCCAGTCTAATTAAATATCTTTATTTATCTAATTATCTTGAGCCTAATTCTTCTATTAATTGAATAAATCTTTATTTATTTAATTAATTCATTTATCCTCTTCTAGCCTTATTTCTCATTTAAATAAATACATTTATTTATTTAAATTATCCTTTTCCTAAATTAAATAAATATTTTATTTATTTAATTGATCCCACTTCCTCTATTGATTAATTAACATTTATTTATTTAAATTATCCTTTTCCTAAATTAAATAAATATTTTATTTATTTAATTGATCCCACTTCCTCTATTAATTAGTTAAATCTTTATTTATTTAATTAATTCATTAACCTTTTCTACCTATGACACATGCCATTCATCTCTTAATTCCTACACTACCTACCCTCTCATTATTTTCTTATTTCCTCTACCTACCCTCTAATCATAGCCGACCATTTATCTTTTACACCTCTCAATCTTATCCCTCCATTTCTTACAGTATCTTCTATATAAGGAGATGCTTCCTTCATTATCAACCCTAACTATGCCCCCCGATGATTACTTGACTACACTACGCTTTTGAACTTTCATATGCAATCCTACTTGCAACCACATTTCCATTCTTTGTTGAGCTCTTGTGCACATATAAAATCTGAGAGCAAATATATCAAGCAAGATCAATGGAAATAGGAAAAATGGAGATTCAAACCCCATTGGATATGTGATGGTATAATTTTTGTGATTTCATTTGATTTGCATTGTCTTAGGTAATCTTCATATGTTATGGTGGATCTTTGTTGTTGTTAGGCTAGGGTTTTGTGGTTGAATCTATTTAGCCTTTCAATATTGTTGTTATTCATTTTCACCATATACATTTTGGCACGCCTGGTGGGACTCTTGTCCCTTTTGCATTTAACATCTTTTGTTGCAAATTTTGTGTTTTTGAAGTTGCAGATCTGACATTTCCGACAACATTTTGACATTTTAGCGTTTGCACATTTTCAAATTGCATTTTTTATTTTCTATCGCGTCTGGGATATTTGGAATCGCATCTGCATCTTCGACATTATTTTACTTTTTTGCAGATTATAGGGTCGTGTCTGTGTTCCCGAATCACGTCTATGAACCTCCGAATCGCGTCTATGAACCTCTAAATCATGTCTGTGTTTCTGACAATTTTTTCATTTTTTCAGATTTCAAGATTTCAATTTAATCACATATGTGGACAATTTAATCGCGTCTGTGAGATCTAATCACGTTTGTGATCATTTTAATTGCGTTTGTGTTCTGCAGGATTTTTTGTTTTGCATTTTTTTTTGTAGAAACATGTTTGTGAGGTGTTAAAATGCGTCTGCGTTATAGAATCACGTCTGTGTAGGGCGGAATCACGTCTGTGTAGGGTAAAATTGCATCTGTGTAGGGCAGAATCGCGTCTGTGTAGGGTAAAATCGCGTCTGTGTTTTCAAAAAAAACAAATTAAAAAAAGTCCTCATTTAAGGTTTTTAGTTTCGCCATTTTGTCTTGCATTTAATGTTTCAGATCTGGTTTATATTGAGCTAACATCTTCAGATGTAACTAACGAAATTGGTGCAGCTTGTCTTGAAAGCAAAATCGTTTTGTCGAAGACCCCTATTTGACAAAGTCTTTTGGATCTAAAATTTACCTAACTTGTGTGCTTGCAGGAAGCGGTGATCATTTGAAACTACTAATAGATCTTTGTTGCAAGACCTTGGCAATCGATTTTTGATCATTATTGTGTGCCTTGTTTTCATAGACTAGCAAACACTTCAATTGGTGCACTAAAATTGAACCACTATCTTTTGTGTCTTGGGAAATAGGCTCTTTTTGTTTAATCTTTAGAGGTCTTGTCTCCCCATGTGGTCATTAGGACTACTAGTGAGGAGAGAACGACCCAAGTGGTAGCAAGGAAAACCCACCTCTTCCAAACCACTATAAACAACTATATCCATGGTGAAAACTATGGATAACGTGTGCTGATTAGTTCATACCGACACTATGTCTCCCCATAAACCCATTTGATCAAATTTATTTGATCATTTGTAGGTTGTAACCCCTACCGGCTGGGAGCCTTCTATATTTATAGAGCTGAAAGTGCCACATGTATGGCCACATGAGCGGATGCCCTTACTAGCACCTTTTTGTTTTAGAAGCCAAAATCCTTCTAGTTGTTGGGGTAGGAGGTCGGACCTCTGGAGTGGCCCACACACATACGATTCTTAGTAGAGATACAAAGTTCTCCACGAGGAGTTTTTGTGGGGACTGATGCTTGGCTGCCCCAAGAAGTGAGTGCCAAGGGTGGAGCCAGTGGGGTCTGCCTAATATTTTCCTTTATGCTTCTACATCACTCTTACAAATGTCTACAATGATCTCCTTTATATATAAGAGTCATTTTACAATTTACCAAGTCGGCTTACAATAATAAACAAAATATTGTATAACAAAATCCTTTCAACCTCTATGCTGGTGTACTTCTTTTCTTCTATGCCGGTGCCGGTGTAGAGTGTGATCTGCTGATGCCGGTATAATGCCTTTGCCGATGTCATAAGATTGTAAGGTTGCCATCAATGACAAAACCTTCAATCACATACAATGTCTCATTAGAGTGTGCATATGCCAACAATCTCCTCCTTTGGCATTGATGGCAACACTCATGAGAAATTTCAAAAAGTGTTCAAAAGTGTGCAGTCCAAAAATGTTACCAAAAATGTGAGAGCTCCCGCTGAGCCTATGATTCCTGTGTTTTAAACTTTCTCATCCCACTGACACCAATCTCCCCCTTTGGCATTGATGGCAACACTCATGAGAAATTTCAAAAAGTGTTCAAAAGTGTGCAGTCCAAAAATGTTACCAAAAATGTGAGAGCTCCCCCTGAGCATATGATTCCTGTGTTTTGAACTTTCTCATCCCACTAATCCCCCTTTGGTATCAATGACAAAGGTTGTCAAGATGTCAATTGAGTTTGTAGTTTCAACTATCCATAACCTCAACCTTGTAGCTGGGTGGTTATAATCTGAAAAAGATCTCCCAAAATCAATTTTATACTATCCATAAACTTCTTACTATCCTTTATTGTTGTCTCAGTTCTTTTCACTGTACCAATGAGATGTTGCAAATGCTATATCGGTGTTTTACTTCCTTGTATTAGTCCCTCATAAATCTCCTTTCGCAGAGACACTAGATAGTCAAATCTTGGACTTTGTTTGGATCTCAAATGTTTTGCCTTATTTATTATCCTTTCTTTCTCTCTTTCCAATTTGAGTATTTCTTCCTCAAAATTTGATATCTTTCCCTCAAAAGCTGATAGTGTATCAGGTGAGTTCACAAAGCTCTCTGCAAGTTTATTTATCTCATCCTGTACCTTGCTCATTTTCTTGTCAATATCTACAGTCAAAAAGTTTGTTTTACTGGTATCTTTGTACAAAGCTTTGTACTCTTTCAATAAATTACATAGTTCTGGTAGAAGTGTGTCAAAATCTCTATTACACTTCTTTATTTGCTCATCAAAGAATTTTTGTTTTTCAACTTCTACTTTATCCTTTACTGAATCTTCCTTTATTTTCTCGATGTTCTCAGAGATATATTTACACAATGTATCCAATTGTCCTAAAGAATCTTTGTTATCTATATTATAGTTGGGAGCAATTACCTTCAAAATTGGTATGGTATCATCAATTGCTTTGTAATCCTGTGAGCTACAGTCCGTTATTTTCTTGATAAAATCAAGTAGCACCTCAGTCACATTTGTTGATTTGTATACTATGATGATCTAACAATCTGAGTACCAATGGAAGTAACCAAGCTTGTATTGACCTCTCGTAGGTCAGTTTAAGTCTGCATTTCTTTAAGCACTGGTTTTCCTACTTCACTAGTTACCGGTGGCACTGTTTCCTTATGTACCTATTCCAGTTGTTGTTGTTCTGGAGCCTTTTTCTCTATTTGTTTCTCAGTATGTTGAATTGCCTCAATCTGTGACTCAGTTGCTGCCTTTTTCTCTTTATCTTTTGATGGTTTCTCAGTTTCCCTTGCTACCGGAGGCTCACTAGCCATATCTAACTTATCAGTTGAATCTTTGACTACTACTATGTTGATCTTCTAAGTATCAACATCCACAGTGTATAGGACTTCAAAATTAGGATTATTATCCTCTACATCCATACTCTCAGCTGCCAGTTGATCTTCAATAGTTGTTGTTTTCACCGGTGGAGTATTTAAAGAAGGTGGGCGTAAGTTGTCTTTAACTCTGATGCTTGGTGGTCCACACCAACTTTACCTTTCCCTTTGTCTCTGTCTTTCTGATAAACCTTTATAGGTTTGGGATTCCTGTACTCTTCTTGTTTTTCTTTCTCAACCAGGAATATATCCCATCCATCTTCTATTTCCTCTATCACCTCATTAACTCTTCTTGCCATTAGTGAAATATGTCGGTGTGCAAAAGAGAATACTGACCTGTTTGCTTGAGCAATCAAATCATCAATTTCTTTTGGAGAGTTTACCAGATATAGAGCAAGTAGCTTCTCAATTTTTATTTTCTTATCCAATTCTATCACTGCCTATTTTCTTGCCTCAAGTCTTTTGAATAATTCATCAGGAATTTCATTTACTACTTCCATAAAAAATTTCTTGTACATGTCCATATGTAATATAACATTGTTCTCAACTTGCTCTTTTTCATCAGCTGTTAGAGCGTCATATATTTTCTCTATACTCTTCAGTTTACCTTCCCCTGTGATTTCATTTAATAGTTTATCAAGAGGGGCCAAATCTTTGTTTGTCCTTTTCTTCTTCTTTGGTGTGGCCTTTCTTACTGGAGATCTTACAGCTTGTTGCTTTTTCCTTGTCCTCCTAGGTGAAGGTATGGTTGTCGGTGAAGGTTCTCTTTTTCTTACAACTCTTTTAAAATTTGCAGGCATGTCACTTCCTGAAGAACTACCTACCGGTGATAGGTGAGTTTCAGGCTATTGAGCTTCTAACTCATCCTCTGTTATGCCAGTTTTCTTTAATACATATTGTTTGATGGCTTTTTCTTGTCTGGATCCTTTCCTCACAACTGCCTCAACCTTTTTCACCCTTTTCTTTGATTGAATTTGTCTTTCAATATTCTCTGCACTACCAAAAATTTCTTCCTTTGGTTCTCTGGGGTCTTCCAGAAGTGCTTTGGCATATGTTTCAACTATGTGATCATCTGTTTCATATCCCATCTTGGTTACCCATACTGTCCTTGGGATGATCGCTTCCATCTAGATTTCATCTTTCTTGATGACAAAGCATATATCATCTTTGTATTTGTCTACAATTTTCTAAGATAACCTTACTCTTTTCTTCATTTTGGTCTTTAATGCTTGGAAAAAGTCATGAATATTGTTTTCCTTGTTCTCACCCATGTTATTGAATAGTTTAGTCAATTGTTTTCCTACCAGTATGTCATATCCAAGTTCTTTGTAACCTATACCGAGAACCTATTTTGTTATGTGTAGCATTAGGCATACTAACAGATTTCCAAATCTGAAAGTTCCTTTCTTGTCCTTTTTGATCTTTCCAAGGTTGTCAATTACTTCATCCTTGAACCACTCACATATGTCAATTTTTGTATTATCTGTGACCATGTCATAAGCACTCTTAATGCATAACCCTAAAACTGAATTAATTCTATTAGCATGAGTAGCTTTATAACCTAATATCATACTGATGAATCTCACATTGACATCTTTTACATCATTAACCCTTAGAGACCTCTTGTCAAATTTTGCACTAGTTAGGTTTATAACTAGGTCATCAGAAATTTTCTTGGTTTTATCTGGTCTCTTACCGGTGGTCGGTAACCCTATGACAGCTTTCACAGCTTCCTTGGTGATCTTATGGATTGCATCTAACCAGAAAAACTCTCCATGTACCCTACTTAAAACTATCCTAATCACATCCTTTGGAAATTCAGGAATGCTAAGGATTTCTGTAAGTCCTAGGGTCTCAATGATTTTGTGTTCAACCTTTACATTGCTGGTATTATCACATATCATGGTTTTATACATGGTTTTGATTTCCTCATCTCCTAACTCTTCAATGTTGCAGTGGATGTACATTTAGGGGTCTTCAGCATAAACAACTCCCTTAAGAATTTGAGAAAAAGCACCTAAGGTATCCTCATTCTTTGCTATCTCGAGAACTAACTGAAATAGGGGTCTAGGTCTTTTTATTACTTCAACAATAGTAGGGTTTGCTATGTATTCAATTATAGAGGTGGATACAATTATTAAATACCTTTCACTACTTGGGATGGATGATTGCTTGGAGTGTTCTTGCATCTTGCTTGTAATGCCTTAGCTCAGAGTCTTCGCGCTCTCTGAAAATTTTAAATCTTGGTGAAATGAAATGGAGCCAAAACCTTAACTTTATAGTGTCTTTTCACCATCTACCACATTAATTGCATGCTGGTTAAGTATTCACTTAACATTGTTTGCCGGTAATAAGTAATTTTCAACTTCTTATCTCTAACCGAGGGAATAATTAGCACATGTATCAATAGATTGCCAAACCCTCAAGGAAATTTTCTTCAATTAGATGAATAACTTTCTGCCGGTGGAGCACTGCTCTGTCCTTCTGGTGAAGCATCACTCTGTCCTGCCGGTGAAACATTGGTTTGTTCTACCGGTGGAGGAGTATTCCCAATATTTAGATTAGCTTTTCTAATCCATTGTTTTGAGATTCTTGCTTAACCTCTTCAACTTTTTCTTTACCTTTCAAGCTAGAACTTTTGTTGTCTACCGGTGTTCCTTTACTTCTACAAAATTTAGCAATATGCCCAATCTTGTTACATGCATAACAAGTTACATTATTCTTATAAATAGCTTTCCCATAACCTATGCCAGCTTGTGTTCTACATTGATTAGATAAATGTTCAAATCTTCCACAAACATAACATCTAACATTCATTCTACAGTTTTCAAAGTTATGACCTATTTTGTTGCACTTAGAACATTGACCGGTGGGTGTGTTGATATTCTGATAATTTCTAGATCTACATTTATTTGCTCTATGACCATACTTATTACAATTAAAGCATTTTCCATTGAATTTATAAGCATTAGGTTGTCTTACCAGTTTGCTGTGATCCCGAGTTTTTGCAGTACCGAAGCTTTCACCAACTTCAAAGCCAATTCTAGAAGTGTCACATTAGTTTTTTGATTCTTCAACAAAGTGCCAAGTTCCTCTGAGCTTTTCTTGAATTTTTCTTTGTGTTGATTTGCAGTTTCCAGTTCTCTTTCTAAGATTTCTTTTTGTCTCATCAGTTCATTTGAGTCATTCTAATTATGCATCAGATCTGTCTTCAACATGTCATTTTCATAGCTAAGTCTTGTGTTCTCATTTGTTGCATCACTTAGTCTTCTGGTCAGTTCTTCTTCATTCTTCTTCCTATCCTCAATCTCTTTGCAAAATCTTATGGTCATATCCTGCATTTCTTTTTTTATTGTCATGTTCTCTTGTTTCAACTTGCTTATTATATCATTAAGTCATTCCTTTTCATCATTGTCATTTTGCAATTTTTCACAAAGTTCTCTTCTCTTATTTCTTGCAACAGTAAAATTTTCTTGAAGTCCCTGAATGATATCCTGAGCTGCTCTTAAATCATCTTCTAGTTTGATATTTTTCAATTTCTCTGAATCATAGTCTGTAAGAGCTCCTTCAAGTTGCTTCATTAGATTTTCCATCTTTACCAGTGTCAAGATCTTCCTCAAGCTGTTAGGCTTCTGAAAATAGAGGACTAAGATCTTATACCAATTGTTAGGGGTCCCACAAATACTGAGAGGGGGGGGGTGAATTAGTATTTGATCGGTAATAAGTATTACTTAAATTAAAACATGCAGAACATAATATAACAGTGTACTGGTATGCAAGAAATAATACAATAAACAGAATCAAGAACATCCACATGAAAAACACATGATAACACAAGATTTTAATGAGGAAACTTGGTGTGGGAAAAACCTCGGTGGGATTTTTGAGCCACAATATTCACTCATTGGCCAATAAGAGAATATTACTTACAATAGGGGCCGACACATGCAGGAAGGCCAACTGCCTAGAGCTCACTGCTCAATGGGAAGTCACACTGACTTACAGTAAGGATTATACAAAGCCAATAACTTGTACTGCTTTACAATAGCATCTTCAATGCCAGATTCAGTACTGGTTCCTGCTTTATTCTTTACATATACCCCTTGACCTATATTTTGCACATTAGGTCTGCCTAATATTTTCCTTTATGCTTCTACATCACTCTTACAAATGTCTACAATGATCTCCTTTATATATAAGAGTCATTTTACAATTTGCCAAGTCGGCTTACAATAATAAACAAAATATTATATAACAAAATCCTGTCGGCCTCTATGTCGGTGTACTTCTTTTCTTCTATGTCGGTATACTTCTTTTCTTCTGTGTCGGTTCCGATGTCGGTGTAGAGTGTGATCTGCTGATGTTGGTATAATTCATTTGTTGGTGTCATAAGATTGCAAGGTTGTCATCAATGACAAAACCTTCAATCACATACAATGTCTCATTGGAGTGTGCATATGCCAATAATCTAGTGGGATTTGTGACCCACAATATTCACTCACTGGCCAATAAGAGAATATTACTTACAATAGGGACCTACACATGCAGGAAGACCAACTACCTAGAGCTCACTACTCAATGGGAAGTCACACTGACTTATAGTAAGGATTATAAAAATCCAATAACTTGTACTGCTTTACAATAGCATCTTCAATGCCAGATTCAGTACCGGTTCCTGCTCTATTCTTTACATATACCCCTTGACCTATATTTTGCACATTAGGTCTGCCTAATATTTTCCTTTATGCTTCTACATCACTCTTACAAATGTATACAATGATCTCCTTTATACATAAGAGTCATTTTACAATTTTCCAAGTCAGCTTATAATAATAAACAAAATATTGTATAACAAAATCCTGTCAGCCTCTGTGCCAGTGTACTTCTTTTCTTCTGTGTCGGTGCTGGTGTAGAGTGTGATCTACTGATGCCCATATAATGCCTTTCCTAGTGTCAAAAGATTGCAAGGTTTCCATCAATGATAAAACCTTCAATCACATACAATGTCTCATTGGAGTGTGCATATGCCAACAATCTCCCCCTTTGGCATTGATGGCAACACTCATGAGAAATTTCAAAAAGTGTTCAAAAGTGTGCAGTCCAAAAAAGTTATAAAAAATGTGAGAGCTCCCCCTAAGCATATGATTCCTATGTTTTGAACTTTCTCATCCCACTAATCCCCCTTTGGCATCAATGACAAAGGTTGTCAAGATGTCAGTTGAGTTTGTAGTTTCAACTATCCATAACCTCAACCTTGTAGCTGGGTGGTTATAATCTGAAAAAGATCTCCCAAAATCAATTTTATACTATCCATAAACTTCTTACTATCCTTTATTGTTGTCTCAGTTCTTTTCACTGTACCGGTGAGATGTTGCAAATGCTTTGCCAGTGTTTTGCTTCCTTGTATTAGTGCCTTAGAAATCTCCTTCCGCAGAGATGCTAGATAGTCGAATCTTGGAATTTGTTTGGATCTCAAATGTTTTGCCTTATTTATTATCCTTTCTTTCTCTCTTTCCAATTTGAGTAGTTCTTCCTCAAAATTTGATATCTTTCCCTCAAAAGCTGATAGTGTATCAGGTGAGTTCACAAAGCTCTCTGCAAGTTTATTTATCTCATTCGATACCTTGCTCATTTTCTTGTCAATATCTATAGTCAAAAAGTTTGTTTTACTGGTATCTTTGTACAAAGTTTTGTACTCTTTCAATAAATTACATAGTTCTGGTAGAAGTGTGTCAAAATCTCTATTACACTTCTTTATTTGCTCATCAAAGAATTTTTGTTTTTCAACTTCTACTTTATCCTTTACTGAATCTTCCTTTATTTTCTCAATGTTCTCAGAGATATATTTACACAATGTATCCAATTGTCCAAAAGAATATTTGTTATCTCTATTAAAGTTGGGAGCAATTACCTTCAAAATTGGTATGGTATCATCAATTGCTTTGTAAGCCTGTGAGCTGCAGTCGGTTATTTTCTTAATAGAATCAAGCAGCACCTCAGTAACATTTGTTGATTTGTATGCTGATGATGATCTAACAATTTGAGTACCAGTGGAAGTAACCAAGCTTGTATTGACCTCTGGTAGGTCAGTTTAAGTCTACATTTCTTTAAGCACTGGTTTTCCTACTTCACTAGTTACCGGTGGCACTGTTTCCTTATGTACCTATTCTGGTTGTTGTTGTTCTGGAGCCTTTTGCTTTGTTTGTTTCTTAGTATGTTGAATGGCCTCAGTCTGTGACTCAGTCGCTACCTTTTTCTCCTTATCTTCAACCGCTTTCTCAGTTTCCCTTGCTACCGGAGGCTCACTAGCCATATCTGACTTATCAGTTGAATCTTTGTCTACTACTATGTTGATCTTCTGAGTATAAACATCCACAATGTATAGGACTTCAGAATTAGGATTATTATCCTTTACATCCATACTCTTAGCTGCCGGTTGATCTTTAGTAGGTGTTGTTTTCACTGGTGGAGTATTTAAAGAAGGTGGGGGTAAGTTGTCTTTAACTTTGATGCTTGGTGGTCCACCAACTTTACCTTTCCCTTTGTCTCTGTCTTTCTGATAAACCTTTATAGGCTTGGTATTCTTGTACTCTTCTTGTTTTTCTTTCTCAACTAGGAATATATCCTATCCATCTTCTGTTTCCTCTATCACCTCATTAACTCTTCCTGCCATTAGTGAAATATGTCGGTGTGCAGTAGAGAATAATGACCTGTTTGCTTGAGCAATCAAATCATCAATTTCTTTTGGAGAGTTTACCAGATATAGAGCAAGTAGCTTCTTAATTTTTATTTTCTTATCCAATTCTATCACTGCCTGTCTTCTTGCCTCAAGTCTTTTGAATAATTCATCAGGAATTTCATTTACTACTTCCATCAAAAATTTCTTGTACATGTCCATATGTAATATAACATTGTTCTCAACTTGCTCTTTTTCATCAGCTGTTAGAGTGTCATATATTTTCTCTATATTCTTCAGTTTACCTTCCTCTGTGATTTCATTTAATAGTATATCAAGAGGGGCCAAATCTTTGTTTGTCCTTTTCTTCTTCTTAGGTGTCAGTTTCTTCTTTGGTGTGGCCTTTCTTACTGGAGATCTTACAACTTGTTGCTTTTGCCTTGTCCTCCTAGGTGAAGGTGTGGTTGTCGGTGAAGGTTCTCTTTTTCTTACAACTCTTTTAAAATTTGCAGGCATGTCACTTCCTGAAGAACTACCTACCGGTGATAGGTGAGTTTCAGGCTATCGAGCTTCTAACTCATCCTCTGTTATGCCAGTTTTCTTCAATACATATTCTTTGATGGCTTTTGCTTGTTTGGATCCTTTCCTCACAACTGCCTCAACCTTTTTCACCCTTTTCTTTGATTGAATTTGTCTTTCAATATTCTCTGCACTACCAAAAATTTCTTCCTTTGGTTCTTTGGGGGCTTCCAGAAGTGCTTTGGCATATGTTTCAACTATGTGATCATCTATTTCATATCCCATCTTGGTTACCCAGACTGTCCTTGGGATGATCGCTTCCATCCAGATTTCATCTTTCTTGATGACAAAGCATATATCATCTTTGTATTTGTCTACAATTTTCTAAGATAACCTTACTCTTTTCTTCATTTTGGTCTTTAATGCTTGGAAAAAGTCATGAATATTGTTTTCCTTGTTCTCACTCATGTTATTGAATAGTTTAGTCAATTGTTTTCCTACCAGTATGCCATATCCAAGTTCTTTGTAACCTATACCGAGATCCTATTTTGTTATGTGTAGCATTAGGCATACTAACAGATTTCCAAATCTAAAAGTTCCTTTCTTGTCCTTTTTGATCTTTCCAAGGTTGTCAATTACTTCATCCTTGAACCACTCACATATGTCAATTTTTGTATTATCTGTGACCATGTCATAAGCACTCTTAATGCATAACCCTAAAACTAAAATAATTCTATTGGCATGAGTAGCTTTATAACCTAATATCATACTGATGAATCTCACATTGACATCTTTTACATCATTAACCCTTAGAGACCTCTTGTCAAATTTTGCACTAGTTAGGTTTATAACTAGGTCATTAGAAATTTTCTTGGATTTATCTGGTCTCTTACCGATGGTCGGTAACCCTATGATAGCTTTCACAGCTTCCTTGGTGATCTTATGGATTGCATCATACCAGAAAAACTCTCCATGTACCCTACTTAAAACTATCCTAATCACATCCTTTGGAAATTCAGGAATGCTAAGGATTTTTGTAAATCCTTGGGTCTCAATGATTTTGTGTTCATCCTTTACATTGCCGGTATTATCACATATCATGGTTTTATACATGGTTTTGATTTCCTCATCTCCTGACTCTTCAATGTTGTAGTGGATGTACATTCGGGGGTCTTCAGCATAAACAACTCTCTAAGGAATTTGAGAAAAAGCACCTAAGATATCCTCCTTCTTTGCTATCTCGGGAACTAACTAAAATATGGGCGTAGGTCTTTTTATTACTTCAACAATAGTAGGGTTTACTATGTATTCAATTGTAGAGGTGGATGCCATGATTAAATACCTTTTACTACCTTGGATGGATGATTGCTTGGAGTATGCTTGATTCTTGCTTGAAATGCCTTAGCTCGGAGTCTTCACGCTCTCTGAAAATTTGAAATCTTAGTGAAATGAAATGGAGCCAAAACCTTAACTTTATAGTGTCTTTTCGCCATCTACCACATTAATTGCATGCCGGTTAAGTATTCACTTAACATTGTTTTCCCGTAATAAGTAATTTTCAACTTCTTATCTCTAACCGAGGGAATAATTAGCACATGTATCAATAGATTGCCAAACCCTCAAGGAAATTTTCTTCAATTAGATGAAGAACTTCCTATCGGTGGAGCACTGCTCTGTCCTTCCGGTGAAGCATCACACTATCCTTTCGGTGAAGCATTGGTTTGTTCTACCGATGGAGGAGTATTCCCAATATTTAGATCAGCTTTTCTAATCCATTGTTTTGAGAATTCTTGCTTAACCTCTTCAACTTTTTCTTTACCTTTCAAGCTAGAACTTTTGTTGTCTACCGGTGTTCCTTTACTTCTATAAATTTTAGCAATATTCCCAATCTTGTTACATGCATAACAAGTTACATTATTCTTCTGAATAGCTTTCCCATAACCTATACCGGTTTGTGTTCTGCATTGATTAGATAAATGTCCAAATCTTCCACAAACATAACATCTCACATTCATTCTGCAGTTTTTAGAGTTGTGACCTATTTTGTTGCATTTAGAACATTTGAGTCATTCTAAGTATGCATCAGATCTGTCTTCAACATGTCATTTTCATAGCTAAGTCTTGTGTTCTCATTTGTTGCATCACTTAGTCTTCTGGTCAATTATTCTTCATTTTTCTTCCTATACTCAATCTCTTTGCAAAATCTCATAGTCTTATCCTGCATTTCATTTTTTGTTGTCATGTTCCCTTTTTTCAACTTGCTTATTATACCATAAGTGATTCCTTTTCATCATTCCCATTTTGCCATTTTCTAGAGCGGCCCACACACATACAGTTCTTAGTAGAGATACAAAGTTCTCCACGAGGAGTTTTCATGGGGACTGATGCTTGGCTGCCCCAAGAGGTGAGTGTCGAGGGTGGAGCTAGTGGGGTCAACCATCTAAGTATCCGCTCTGAATAGCGTAGCCTCTTGTGGGAATCAACAACTATTGTCCTGGCCAACCATAAGAATATTGCTTGACTTATTTTAAACAATCAAACATTCAAGATCAAACATCAAAACATTGTGTCCTTTTTGTCTTCAAGTGCATGCAAAACATTTTTACATCAAACAACACACTTTTCTTTGAGTCTTTTTTTGAGTCTAAACACTTGCAAACATTGAGTCCTCATCAACATTGTCCTCTTGTCATGAAAAATAGTCAAACATTCAGATTTGGTCACAACAAGTCACTTCACAGATTGGAAAAATTGCACAAAGTTTTCAGAAACACGTCTGTGTCTGACAGAACCGTGTATGTGAAGGGCATAAACGTGTTTGTGTTCTCTTGAGCAACATTGCACTTACAACATCTCAAAAACGTGTATGTGTCTAACAAAACCACATTTATGTCATTTAACCACATCTGTGTCTGACAGAATAGGGTCTGTGTCATTTAAGTGCATCTGTGAAGTATACAGGCACGTCTGTGTTCAGAATTCAAAAACTTTTACAGTCCAGCAAACAAGAAATAATCAGTTTCAGACTTATTAATCTTCCTAGGTATCTCTCTAGGTTTTCATCTAGAATTCAACTTGTCTTTGGGTCTCAAAAAGTCCATCATTGCTTTACACCTTACATTACATTCACATTTGTCTAAACTTGAGTCAAAAGGTCACTTGCTTGTCCTCATCATACTTTGTCAACACTCTACATACAACAACATTTTGCTAAGTGGTCCCTCATCAAGGTCTATCACCTTTGGGTCTCATTTGGTCTTACTTAGAGTCAAGGTCAACTTACCTCATCAAGAGAAACTATCATCTCTTTGGAAGTCACACCTACTCTACTACATACATACTTGGTCTTACACTTTGGACATTGCAAGTACACTTCAGATTGATTTACATTCCATCCAACTCTTGGTCTTCCATACTCTTTCCATTTTCATTTAGTCTCACACATCTTGGTCAATACCTAGTTCATGGTTGAAACCCATTCCCAAAAATCTAGGAGAGAAACTAAAGAGGCTCAAGAGTCCGCAAACATGAGTTCCTATGAGTTTGACAATGACATCATTTTCAATTCTGATCATACTACATTACTTGACATGGATGCTTATAGAAACATTCCAAACGTTGAGAACATGGACACTACAAACAACAATGATACACACAATGACAATATGGACAACTTTTATGTACATTCAACAAAAGTGGAAGACACCATTATGGATCCTTGTTTCAATAGATTGCTTGAGGAAATAATGAGGAGAGATAGACAATATTTTTTACAAGTGATGGCACAAAGTGGAGCCAAGATCCCTCATGATTTTGACATGTCTCAAATAATGGAAAATGACCTTTGCAACAACCTCACCTCAACATTGATCAAAGGAGGCCAAATAGTGGAGGCAATAGAGGACCACATATGGTGCCTGAATCACCATCATCTTTGTTTCAAAAACTCGAGGTCCCATACACACATGGTCAAGCATATGATACTCACCTTCGCAGACCATTATGGAAGTCTTATGTAGAAAAATATGCTCAATCACATTCCAATTCTAAGGACCAACCACCAAAGCAATTGCATATCCAAAGGCATGCTCAAAATTTGGACACAAGGAAACCCCACGTCAAATTTGGTGGCAACACACTAGAACAAACTCATGACATTCCCATAGAGTATGGTATACAAGGACAAAATAGATATTCCATTCCTCATCATGACTCTATACCAAGTGGTCCATATAAGCAGCATCATTATAGACCTCTACCATATGAACATGTATATGATCAATATCATCCATATATGCAACATGCTCCTCCTCCACCCAGTACCTCAAGCATGGGGTATGGTCCAAGAAGTCGGTCTCCACCTAAGAACAATTTGGAACAGAAAATTAAGGACTTACAAAAGAAAATAGAGGACATAAATACACTGAAGCCAACATACACAATGAGAGACATATGTCCCTATCCATTTGACAAAATAATTCCAATGCCTCCATTTCCTACACACTTTGTGACACCTAAGTTTGATAAGTATAGAGGAAAAGGAGATCCTAAGGCACATATATGATAGTTTTTCATAGCTTGCATTGAGGTAGTAGCAGAAGAGACATATTTGATGAGATTATTCCCATAGAGCTTAGGTGTTCAAGCTATGGAATGGTTCTCCCAACTTCCACCTGGTATTAAGTCATGGGGTGACTTTGCAGAGGCATTTATCCAACATTTCTCATACAACATAGAGACAGACATATTAGTCACTACCTTGTGCAACACCAAGCAAAAGGAGGGAGAATCTTTTTCATCATTTTTACAAAGATGGAGAAATCTAGCCAGCAGATGCTCTTGTGAAATTCCACAAAAACAAATGGTAGAGATGTTCATCCAAAATGTTAACAAAGACATTGGTTATGATCTAAGAAAAGATTGTTTTTCCACCTTCAAGGACGTCATTGAAAAAGGATTAGCAATAGAAAAGGTCCTAATTGAACAAGGAGTCATTAAGATATTCAAAGAAAACAAAGAGGAATTTAAAGGAAAAGATAAGCCAAGATTTTGGAATAAAAACAAGAACAGAGTCAATGATGGTGTTGTGGATGCCAATACAGTATGAGCCAAAATCATTTTTTCCAGATCAAGTTCTACAAACAATCAAGTGAATACTCAAACAACTTCGAAGTCATGAAGGAAGTACACTCCATTAGGAGAACCACTTGAGTCCATTTTCAAAAAGCCAGTGGCAAACAAGATAATCACAATTCTAGATTTTCCTCCATATGAGCCAAAGGTCAAACCAAATTGGTGGAATGATGATGAATATTGTAAATTTCATAAGAGCAAAGGTCATAAAATAGGAAATTGTCATCGACTGAAAACATCATACAAGATCTTATTGATAGAGGTTACATTGAGATTGAAGGACACTCATCCAATCAAGAACATGAGATGTTTAAAGAACCATTCCCAAAACATGACAAGGGAAAAGCTACAGCCACAGATGACCAAACCAACTATACTAGATCATCCTATAACTATGATTCAACTATCAATCACATTTCAATGGACAATTATGTCTCTACCATTATCATCAAGGATAAAACACCTGAGAATTCTACCCATAGATCTACGATTGTCCTATAAGGCATTGGACCTTCTTCCAAACCTACCTCTGAATGTAATGTCACAACCCGTCGAGGTAAATTCACTTTGCAAGGTGCTCTAGCTAAAAAAACTGCTTCTTCATCAACCAAACCTGAATATGACCTTGTAGAATAGTTGGGGAAGACACACATGCTCATATCCATCCTTGAGCTCTTACGCATATCCCCCACACATAAAGCCATTCTTGACAAAATCTTGGGAGACACTTTTGTCCCTACTAATCTGAACGTGGACCAATTTCAATCCATGGTGGGATACCTTTCCATTCCACACTCCCTTACATTCATAGAAGCTGATGACACCTTCATAAGTCAGCCACATAATGCACCTTTACACATTGAAGCCTTCATACACAAACATCGAATAAAATGAGTCCTGATAAATGGAGGAGCTGGTCTGAACATTTATACATTGAGCACTATTAAACAAAATTACCATCAAGGCATATGATGATGAAGAGTGTTCATCCAAAGGCACAGTCACCTTACCTCTCAGAATCAGGCTAGTAACAAAAGATGTGGTTTGTCAAATCCTAGACCTCAATCTCACATACAACACATTGCTAGGACGTCCATGGATCCACAAGATGAGCGCAGTACCATCTACATATCAAGTTTCTAGTCAATGGAGTTGAAGTGACTGTCAAAGCTAACCCAAATCCATTCATATATTGCAACAATCTATGACCTAGATCAGAAATAACAATTCCAGCCAATCGAGAGGCTATTCCTTCATTGACATATGTGGATCCATAATCCTTAGAAGCTTCTACATCAAAGCAAGCAGAGATCAAAGAAAAGTTCAAGATTAGAGATATGGGATGTGGTGAGTGTATCTTTCATGTTGATCAACTCCCACTAATACCAAATTAATTGGGGGCAAAAGTTCTACAATTTTAAGTCAAAAAGCATACTTGTTGATCCTAAGTCTCCATCATGCTATCCTACTCTCACTTATTTTCACAATCACAAGCCTTAATTACTCATCCACTTATTTTGCACATTGTTTCCCTTATGGCAATATATCATGGACCTTTAATGGAACTTCCTTGAAGGACTTTGTTATCAGGGATGCCCAAACTTCTCTAGGTGACACACATATGGGTCTGTGTAGTCCACACACTAGTAATTCTACCTTAGTTCCTTTATCAAGGAAGACAATCACTCAAGATACACATCATTCACTCAAGGAACAATGTATTTACAATCATAAGATAAAGCCTCGCACATTTGAGGTGGGTGACTTGGTTCTCAAAGAAAATCTAAAAAATCAGCAAGACAGAGAGAAGAAGGGCAAGTTCGAACCAAACTGGCTTGGTCCTTACATCATCACAACAACATATGGATCTGGTGCATATCAACTCTCAACCATAGAGGGTGAACCTTTGGAGGATCCTATCAATAGAATGCACCTTCATTGGTTTTACACATAGCTCTTCAGACTATCCTAATTCAAAAATTAAAAAAAAAAAAATACAAAAAATACAAAAAAAATCATAAACATAACAATCGTTACTTGGTGAAAACCTAGCAAACAGGCGCCTTGTGACAACAAAAAAATTTGAAAAAATAGAAAAACATTTTGTCCAACAATGAAAACCACTTCGGTGGTACCCTGGGCAAGTACCATGGTGAAAACTGGGTCGCTAGCACCATGCATAGAGACATTGCTTCTCCCTCCTTTAGGATTCTATTTCATCCTTCACTTTGCACACACTCACAACCTATTCATCCATAATAACTTACCCATTCCCATCATGGCTTGTTATTTATCTACCTAAGATTGGTTAGCCATTCATAATAAACCTCCCTTTTCACCCCTTTCCATCCATAATAAATCAGCTCCAATATGTGGCTAAGGCAAATCCTACATCTAGTGATGGGTGTGGAACTGAGAGCATCACATGTTCTGAGGAGTACAATTTCTTCCAGTTTTCTTCAGTCTATCCATGCACAATCCACAATAAAGTAGCACTTGCATCGACAATTCGCAATAAAGTTTCACTTTCTCCGCAATAAAGTATCAGTTGCATGGATTCAGTCAGTTTTAGATGAGACACAACAACAACAATGGGCTTCAACAAATCAAATCTTTCAATAGACTCATACAACATTATGGTTCAGTGCGATCTATCCTTTTTGTGAAAGTAAACATTGTGACCACAATCAAATAAGACTTATACAAGTGACAAGAGACACGAAACTTGAGGACTACAGTGGATGTTGGTGTCAAGTCTTGGTTTTCTTTTGATTTTATCTTTCTAGTGACATGTCTTTTATCTTTTCCAGGATGTCTCTGATTAGAGATTCTATCTCCAGGATGTCTTTGACTAGAAAGGCGAGGATGGGGTATCATCACCTATTTTTCTTTTGTTGTCTACAGATTGTCTCTTAGTAATGCTATGACTTTTCCAAGGATATGAGGACACTGAGAGTCTAGTATGAACTGGGGCATTCCTTGTTTGAGACTGTCTTATCTCCATGCAAACAGGTACAATGACTTTTTGGGTTGAACATATGCCTCGATGGTCATAACCTACTTGCCATAATAAAGCTCAATGATGATAACGCATAAGAAGCTCTTTCACTTTCATATCTTTGTCTTCCATCCCCCTTTCTTGATTGACTTCCATCGTCCTTCTTGAGTCTGTGTACCTGCTATCACATGACTGAGTATAATGACATGCCAAAAATATTTGCATTTCATGTAGCTTCACTTGTATTACCACATATAAGCATTTCATGCATACATATAGATATCACAATTGCATCACATCCTGCACACAACACATGTTAGAACATCTTACATTCTCACCATGTGAATAATCAGTTGCATTATCATATTCATTTGCATTTCATACATTCGCATTTGCACCATGCATAACATTTTAAAACATAAAAGAACAAAAATATTGCATTTCATCATGTACATATTTGCATTCATATCATAACCATCACATAGAAACATGCATCATGAAACATCTCATCACATAGGTACACATGCATATAGCTGCCACAAGGATGAATCATCTCATATATATATATATATATTAAAATCATAAGTGTCATGATACAATGATGTCAAAATCATATGGCTGCAATCACCCGCAAGTGTCTACATCATCATACAAAAATGGTACAAAACTGATACATAGGGAGCCCTCTAAGGCTATGATGAACTCCACCCCTCGGAGCCACCTGGCCTCGACTGAGTCTGAGCTCTGGAAGGACCCACCCCAGGATCATCTTTCCTGTCCCCTCTATCTGGTGGTGGTGGAGGACCCATAACCCCACCGCTAGATGCCTATCTCCTATCCCTCCCTCCAGTGGTCATTGTTGTCCACAATGGTCTACGAAAGCTCCTAGCCCACTACTCTAGTGGCATAGCCCCATAGTATAGGTCTCTCCAATAGCCCATCTCCTCCCCGGCTCGTAGAACATAAGTATAGTCAGCTCCTGTGTCCTCTGATGCCTTCCTCCCTATCCTCAGTGTCATCTCAACCTTTGTATAGCGCTAAATGGCCTAATCCTGCTCCCTCTCTATGTCCCGTAGCTATCTCCTGAGCCTAGCTGTCTCCTGCTCAAGATCCTGGATCTCATCTGCCTGTCCTTGGCAAATCTCCCTCAACTCCAGTAGCTCATCCTACTCCTCCTCCTCTCCCCCCTATACCTATGGCTTCTCATGCCCTTGTACCTATGGCTGCCCCTACCCTTGTCCCTATATTTGTTTGGGACCCTATACTCCTGGCACCTATAATGGTAAACCACCTTGGCCTCTCACCACCCGAGCTTGTCTCTCCTCCCCACCCTCTCTCCACGGAACCACCCTCCTCTCTCCTATCATCCCTCGCCTCCTCCGTCGGCCTCTACCTCTGCCATCTCCATCATCATCCTTATCCCCCCCACCATCTCCATGTATCTTCTCCCCTGGATCCGTCAATCATGGAAATGGATGCTCAGCCAAATATGTAGTATACTCTGCATCCATCCCTACATCCTCTATCTCTGGCCACATATCCCAAGGCACGGGCACCATCTCTACCAGTTGCATCACTGCCTGATCATATGATAATAGCGGCCTGAAGTGTGCCTCATCCCTAACTATCCAAGCGTACATCCTGGAACCCTGTGGCATCTACTGAATCCTGCCAAACTGCCTACATACCCTGTCAACCAACTTCCTCTCCAATACATAGGGCATCCGCCCAATCAAATACCTACTCCTAAAGGTGTATGGCAGCTCCACTGCATCATCCTCCCATGCCTCACACTCTCGGTACAACCACCATTATATAGTGTCAATCTCATCAATGACCCTGTGCTAGTGCTCCAGTCTCTCGATCCGCGGCTGCGAGGTAATCATATCATACAAGTGAACAAAACTACGTCCATAACCCCTACCCTTGAAATGTATCGGTCATGTCACTGGCAGATGCTCATAAGCCCATACTTGCAATCATGTCACTCCGCAACCCAATCCTACTAATCCATGGTATATGAACTGATGAAGCTCATAATACAAGTGTGCTAGCACGCACGGTCCCTAGGCATATCTGGTATGTTGTGTCACCAATGTCTCCAAGGTACTCCCCTAGCCCACAACCAACCCTCGTGTCACCCTATCCAGACATAGAAACCCACTGATCACTCCTCCTAGCACTGCTGGTAATTCTAATCCAGTCTATGTCATTGTGTCCCACGCCACATGTCTAACCCTCATCTCTAATCCTAGATCCTGAAACACTCATCTCAGGGCATCCCTATCTCTGTCTTGATCATAGGGTATCAACTCCCCATCGATTGGTATCCTCACAATCCTGTACACATCCTCCAAGGTGACTATCATCTCACCCATCGGCAAATGGAACCTGCATGTCTCAGAGTGCCATCTCTCAGCTAAAGTAGTCAGCAATCCCATGTTCACCCGAAACTCAGGCACATACAAAATAAATTGCAAACCTATTGTATACACCCAAAATTGTCATGTCTAATTAAATAAATATTTTATTTATTTAATTATCTAAGCTTAATTCTTCTATTAATTAAATAAATCCTTATTTATTTAATTGATTCATTTATCCTCTTCTAGCCTTATTTCTCATTTAAATAAATACATTTATTTATTTAAATTATCCTTTTTCTAAATTAAATAAATATTCTTATTTATTTAATTATCCCACCTCTTCTATTAATTAAATAAATCTTTATTTATTTAATTAATTCATTAACCTTTTCTACCTATGACACATGTCATTCATCTCTTAATTCATACACTACCTACCCCTTTCATTATTTTATTATTTCTTTTACCTACCCTCTAATCCTAGCCGACCTCCTTTTTACACCTCTCAATCTTATCCCTCCATTTCATATTGTGTCTTCTATTTAAGGAGATGCTTTCTTCATTATAAGGCCCTAATGATCTTTTATGCAATTGACTACACTACGATCCTACTTGCAACCACATTCTATTCTTTGTTGAGCTCTTGTGCACATAAAATCTGAGAGCAAATATATCAAGCAAGATCAATGAAGATAGGAAGAATGGAGATCAAAGCCCTATTGGACATGTGATGGTATAATCTTTGTGATTTCATTGAATTTGCATTGTCTTAGGTAATCTTCATATGTTATGGTGGATCTTTGTTGTTGTTAGGCTAGGGTTTTTGTGGTTGAATTCATTTAGCCTTTCAATATTGTTATTATTGTCCATTTTCACCATATACATTTTGGCATGCCCGGTGGGACACTTGTCCCTTTGCATTTAACCCCTTTGTTGTAGATCTTGTGTTTTTGAAGTTGCACATCGGACATTTTCGGCAGCATTTTTGGTATTTTCACGTCTGTGCACCTTCCGATCGCGTTTTTGATTTTTTGGTGCGTCTGAGACAAGTAGATCCACGTCTATGTTTTGGTCATATTTCATTTTGCAGGTTCCAGGGAGGCGCGTCTGTGTTACTGAAACGCGTCTGTGTCCTTGTCACCCGCGTCTGCGTACCGAAAGCGTGTCTGTGGTTTTTAATCGTGTCTGTGTCTCACAGAACTGCGTTTCTGTTGCGGAGTCACGTCTGCGTATGTGGTAATCGCGTTTGTGTATTGCCTGTTTCAAAAATTTTGGAAATTTTATTGATTTGGTTTTCGGATTTTGCATTTAGGGTTTCAGATCTGGTTTATTTTTGGGCTAACATTTTCAGATCTAGCTAACACAATTGGTGCAGCTTGCCTTGGAAGCTAAATCATTTCGTTGAAGGCCCCTATTTTCACAAAGTCTTTTGGGTTTTAAAATTTACCTAACTTGTGTGCTTGCAGGAAGGGGTGATTATTTCAAACAACCCAAACTACTAACAATTCTTTGTTGCAAGTCCTTAGCAAGAGTTTTTGAATTTTATTGTGTGCCTTGTTTTCATAGACTAGCAAACACTTCAATTGGTGCACTAAAATTGAATCATTGTCTTTTGTGTCTTGAGCAATGGGCTCTTTTTGTTTAATCTTTAGAGGGCTTGTCTTCCTGTGTGGTCATTAGGACTACTAGTGAGAAGAGAACGACCCAAGTGGTAGCGAGGAAAACCCACCTCATCCAAACCACTATAATCAAATGTATTCATGGTGAAAACTATGAATAACGTGTACTGATTAGTTCATACCGACACTATGTCTCCCCATAAACCTGTTTGATCAAATTTATTTGATCAGTTGTAGGGCGTAACCCCTACCGGCTAGGAGCCTTCTGTATTTACAGAGCTGAAAGTGCCACATGTATGGCCACACGAGCGGATACCCTTACTAGCACCATTTTGTTTTAGAGGCCCAAATCCTTCTAGTTGTTGGGGCAGGAGGTCGGACCTCTGGTAGCAGCCCACACACATACGGGTCTTAGTAGAGATACAAAGTTCACCATGGGGAGTTTTCATGGGGACTGATGCTTGGCTGACCCGAGAAGTGAGTGCCGAGGGTGGAGCCAGTGAGGTCAAGCATCTAAGTATCCGCTCTAAATAGCGTAGCCTCGGGGGTAAAACCCCATGTGGGATCAACAACTATTGTCTTGGCCAGCCATAAGAATTGTGCTTGACTTATTTTAAACATTCAAACATTCAAGACCAAACAGCAAAACATTGTGTCTTTTGTGTCTTCAAGTGTATGCAAAACAATTTTACATCAAACAACACACTTTCTTGGAGTCATTTTGAAGTCTAAACACTTGCAAACATTGAGTCCTCATCAACATTGTGTCCTCTTGTCACGAAAAACAGTCAAATACTCAGATTTGGTCACAACAAAATGACTTCACAGATTGGAAAAATTGCACAAATTTTACAGAAATGCGTCTGTGTCTGTTTTAACCGCATCTGGGTCATCTAAACACGTCTGTGAAGGGCAGAATAGCATCTGTGTTTATAACAGTGTCTGTGTTGAATAGAAACACGTCTGCTTCGGATAACCGCGTCTGTGCAGTATACAGGCGCGTTTGTGTTCAAAAATTGCAAGAAAATTTCACAGTCCAGCAAACAAAAGAAATCAGTTTCGGAATACTTAAGCTTCCTAGGTTGTTTCTCCAGGTTTCATCTAGCATTCAACCTGTCTTTGGGTCTCACACAGTCCACCATTGCTTCACATCTCATTTTACATTCACACTTGTCTAAACTTGAGTCAAAAGGTCACTTGCTTGTCCTCATCATACTTTGTCAACACATTACATACAACAACACTTTGCTAAGTGGTCCCTCATCAAGGTTTCTTACCTTTGGGTCTCATTTGGTCTTACTTAGAGTCAAGGTCAACTTACCTCATCAAGAGAAACTATCCTCTCTTTGGAATTCACACCTACTCTACTACATACATACTTGGTCTTACACTTTGGACATTGCAAGTAAACTTCAGATTCATTTACATTCCATTCAACTCTTGGTCTGCCATACTCTTTCCATTTTTTCACCTAGTCTTACACATCTTGGTCAATACCTAGTTCATGGTTGAAACCCATCTTCAAAAATATAGGAGAGAAACTAAAGAGGCTCAAGAGTCCGCAAACATGAGTTCTTATGAGTATGACAATGATTTATTTTTCAATACTGATCACACTACATTGCCGGACATGGATGTCCATAGAAACATTCCAAATGTGGAGAACATAGACACTACAAACAACAATGTTACACACAATGACAATTTGGACAACTTATCAATACATTCAGCAGATGTGGAAGAATCCATTATGAATCCCCATTTCAATCGATTGGTTGAGGAAATCATGAGGAGGGATAGACAATATTTCTTACAAATGATGGCACAAAGTGGAGCCAAGATACCTCATGATTTTGACATGTCTCAAATAATGGAACATAGACCTTTGCAACAACCTCACTCTAATATGGATCAAAGGAGACCTAATAGTGGAGGAAATAGAGGACCACATATGGTACCTGAATCACCATCAGCTTTGCTTCAAAAACCAGAAATCCCACATACACATGGTCAAACATATGATACTCACCTTCGTAGACCATTATGGAAGTCTTATGCAGACAGATACGCTCAATCACATACTAATGCTAAGGATCAACCACCAAAACAATTGGATATTCAAAGGCATGCTCAAAATTTGGACACGAGGAAACCTCATGTCAAATTTGGGGGCAACAGAATGGAACATGACATACCTGTAGAATATGGTATACATGCGCAAAATAGATATGGGGTTCCTCAACACGAATCTATACCAAGTGCTCCATATATGCTGCATCAATATAGACCTCCTCCATGTGAACATGTGTATGATCAATATCATCCATATATGCAACAAGCTCCTCCTCAAATTGGTGTCTCAAACATGGGGTATGTGTCAAGAAGTCGATCTCCACCTAAGAGCAATTTGGAGCAACAAATTAGAGACTTACAAAAGAAAATGGAGGACATAAATGCACCAAAGCCAACATACACAATGAGAGACATATGTCCTTATCCATTTGATAAGAGCATTCCAATGCCTCCTTTCCCTACACACTTTGTGATGCCTAAATTTGATAAGTATAGAGGAAAAGGGGATCCTAATGCACACATAAGACAATTTTTCACAGCTTGCATTGAGGTAGCAGCAGAAGAGACATACTTGATGAGATTATTCCCACAAAGCTTAGGCGATCAAGCTATGGAATGGTTCTCCCAACTCCCACCTAGTATTAAGTCATGGGGTGATCTAGCAAAGGCATTTATTCAACATTTCTCCTACAACATAGAGACAGACATATCAGTCACTACTTTGTGTAATACCAAGCAAAAAGAGGGAGAATCTTTTGCATCATTTTTACAAAGATGGAGAAATCTAGCCAGCAGATGCTCTTGTGAAATTCCCCAAAAACAAATGGTAGAAATGTTCACACAAAATGTTAACAAAGACATTGGCTATGACTTAAGGAAAGCTTGTTTGTCTACCTTCAAGGACATCATTGAAAAAGGCTTAGCAATAGAGAAGGTCCTAATTGAACAAGGAATTATTAAGATGTTCAAGGAAAACAAAGATGACTTTAAAGGAAAAGACAAGCCAAGATTTTGGAATAAAAACAAGAACACAGTCAATGGTGGTGTTGTTGATGCCAACACGGTGCAACCCAAATTCATCTTTTCAGGATCAAGTTCTACAAACAATCAAGTGAGTACTAAAACAACTTCTAGATCACGAAGGAATTACACTCCATTGGGAGAACCACTTGAATTAGTCTTCAAAAAGCTTGTGACAAACAAAGTGATCACAGTTCCAGATTTTCCTCCATATGAACCAAAGGTCAAACCAAATTGGTGGAATGATGATGAGTATTGTGAATTTCATAAGAGCAAGGGTCATAAAACAGGTAATTGTCATCGACTAAAGAATATTGTGCAAGATCTCATTGATAGAGGTGACATTGAGATTGAGGGACACTCATCTAATCAAGAACACGAGATGTTTAAGGAACCATTCCCAAAGCATGACAAGGGAAAAGCTAAAGTCACAGATGATCAAGCCAACTATACTAGAGCACCTTACAACTATGATTCAACTATCAATCATATCTCGATGGACAATCATATCTCTACTATTACCATCAAGAACAAAAACCCTGAGAATCCTCCTTAGTGACCCAAGATTGTCCTAAGAGGTGTTGGATCTTCTGCCAAACCTACTTCTGAATGTCATGTTACAACCCGTCAAGGTAAAATTACTTTGCCAGGTGTTTCAACTAAAAACACCACTTCTTCATCTACCAAACCTGAGTATGACCTTGTAGAACAGTTAGGGAAGACACCCGCGCTCATCTCCATCCTTGAGCTCTTACGCATATCCCCCGCTCATAAAGCTATTCTTGACAAAATCTTGAGAGACACCGCCATTCCTACTGATCTGAATGTGGACCAGTTTCAAGCCATGGTGGGATACCTTTCCATTTCACACTCCCTTACATTCACAGAAGCCGATGACGCCTTCGTAAGTCAGCCACATAATGCACCATTACATATTGAAGCCTTCATACACAAACATCGAATAAAGCGAGTCCTGATAGATGGAGGAGCTGGTCTAAACATTTGTACATTGAGCACCATTAAACAATTGGGATATTCTGATAAAGCTGTGAATTCAAAAAATCAAATCACCATCAAGGCATATGACGATGAAGAGTGCTCATCCAAGGGCACGGTCACCTTACCTCTAAGAATTGGGCCAGTTACAAAGGATGTGGTTTGTCAAGTCCTGGATTTAGATCTCACTTATAATATATTGCTGGGACGTCCTTGGATTCATGAAATGAGGGCAGTCCCGTCGACATATCACCAATGCATTAAGTTTCCTCACAACGGAGTCGAGGTAACAGTTAACAGTGATCCTAATCCATTCATATATTGCAATAACCTGAGATCACATACTGAGACCATCATTCCCAGTAATCGTGAAGCTGTTCCTTCTTCGGCATACATTGACCCTGAGTCATTGAAACCTTCAACATCAAAACAGGGTGAACTTAAAGGCAGATTTCAAGACAAAGGCATGGGAGAATACACTTTAAATCAGACCATGTATTTACGACAAGTCATGAGCTCTCTAAAAGAATATGGAAGGCCACATCCTAACAAGCAAATATCCATCATAGTATTCAAGTGGGATCCTACTACCTTTCAAAGATGGGGCGAACTGGAAGAGGAAGGTTTGTACAAAATGCTCTATAAAGACATTGAAGAAGACACACAAGATCAGATCAATATACCCTGTGAGAAATATGCCAAAGGCTTCAAGATTCTACAAACATTCGGGTATATGGAAAAAGCCCTCTTGGGTTATGAAAAGAAGGCATTATGGAACCCTTACAACCTGAATTGACTGTAAAAAGGGAATGCTCGAAGGGACTTGGTTTCCTGACTTCCAAGATCCACACTAACAGGATAGAAAAGGCATTACAAATCAAAGTTGCCAAAATTCAACAAGAGGATCGCTATTCCACAGACTCCAACGAATGGGAATGGGGTTCAGACAAATCCTCCAGTGACTATGAGCTCACCGAGATATTCAGAGAGCCAGATGAACCCACAGAAGAGGAGGAATTTTATAAAATTTTCAAAGTTGGTCAAGAAACAAACCATGAGGATTCCGTACAGTCTTCGTCTCAAGGTTCTAGGTCAAAATCACATAGGATGAGAACACCTATCCCAGGTTGCGCTACTAGTGATGACAATTTGGATTCGCTTGCGATCGAGACTGATGAGGAGAGTGCCATCAATGACCTTGATAATTACCTCGACATACCTGAATATAACCACATCTTCACTCTTGAACCCGCAAACTCTAGAAACATTAAAGGCCTTCCCCTTGTTCACCACCAACTCATTGACTGGGATTATGAAGGACCAGCACAGTTTGACACATTCCAAAATGATGAAGCTGTTATTGACTATCTTGGCATACGAGATGATCTTCCCCTTGGGGACCATAAAGTAGGATACACTATAGAACTCAACAACATGGCATATTTTGGTGAGGGTGTCAGACCTTCCAGTCGCAAAAATGTGAAAATAAGAGCAAATCAAGGATCTTATGGTGAAAACCACACTGTGGTGCTATCTGATCCCAAAAATGTAAAAAGAAAGGACGTATCTGAGGGTGAAAACCTCTCTAAGGTGCCCAAAGATGGAAGGCTCGACATTCTCCCAGCATCATATGAAGAAAAGTCATCCATGTTGGTAGAAGAGACTATCAAAACAAACATTGGTACAGAAGAGGTTCCACACAACATATTCCTAGCTAAATCATTGATAGAGTCTGAAAGGTCACAGTTCATAAGTTTCTTCAAGGAATGACAAATCAACTTTGCATGGTCATACGCTGATATGCCTGGACTAGATCCGGATTTGGTAATACATCATTTGATAGTCAAACCGGGGGCAAAGCCAATGAAACAGAAATTAAGAAAAATGCATCCACAAGTGGCATTACTAGTCAAAGCAGAGCTGGAGAAATTATTGGATGTCGGATTCATATGCCCAATTGATTATCCTGAATGGATCTCCAATTTAGTACCTGTCAGTAAACCGGATCGCAGCATCAGAATATGTACAGATTTCAGAGATATCAACAAAGCTTGTCCAAAAGATGATTTCCCATTACCAAATATTGACTTGATTGTTGATCTCACGGCAGGTCACGAAATGTTATCATTAATGGATGGATTTTCTGGTTATAATCAAATAAGGATCGCACCCAAAGATCAACACAAAACATCATTCACTTGTCCTTGGGGAACTTTCTGTTGGAATGTCATGCCCTTTGGGCTAAAAAATGTAGGTGCTACATATCAAAGAGAAATGACCACTATCTTTCATGATCTCATGCACATAACTGTGGAAGATTATGTTGACGATCTCTTGGGTAAGTCAGTAGACAAAAATACACATTTGGGCATACTTTCAGTCGTCTTTGATCGGTTGGAAAAATACAAAGTAAGATTAAACCCCAAGAAATGTGTCTTTGGAGTAACCTCCAGGAAACTCCTAGGATTCATTGTGTCCAAAAGAGGAATCGAAGCCGATCCAGCAAAAGTCAAGGCTATCTTGGACATGTCGCCGCCCAGAAATATCAGTCAACTTTGATCCTTACAAGGGAGACTCCAGTCTATACGAAGATTCATAGCACAACTTGCAGATAAATGTAATCCTTTTCAACACCTGCTACATAAAAATATCAAATTCAAATGGGATGATAACTGTCAATAAGCTTTTCAGACGCTCAAAGATTATCTTTTGAATCTGCCAGTTTTGATGCCACCAGTTCCAGATCAGCCTTTGCTACTATACATATCAGCTACTCCAACAGCACTGGGGGCACTCTTAGTGCAACAAATTACTGGGGGCAAGGAAAAAGCCGTATACTATATCAGTCGCACATTGGTGGGATATGAGCTAAAATACACACCAATCGAGCGTGCATGTCTCGCTGTGGTCTTTGCTTCACAAAAATTACGACATTACATGCTTACTCATAAGACTAAGTTAGTTGCAAGGATAGATCCATTGAAATATCTTCTCAATAAAGCAATACTTACTGGACGGCTAGCCAAATGGGTAATGATCCTTAGTGAATTCAACATCAAGTATGTGGATAGAAAAGCAATAAAAGGACAAGCCATCACGGATCAATTAGCAGATGCCCCCATGATTGATGATGTTCCTCTAAATTCAAAATTTCCAGATGAATCCATTTTAACAATATCACATGCAAAGCCATGGCTACTATACTTTGATGGCTCATACACATAGCATGGGATAGGAGCTAGTATTCTCTTTATAACTCCTCAAGGAGATTCTATACCAAAATCATACCGCTTATCATTTCCTTGCACTAACAATATCGCGGAATATGAGGCATTAACAACTAGATTACGAATTACAGTTCAGTGGAAGATCCAGGCACTTCATGTTTTTGGGGATTCCCAACTTGTCATCCATCAAGCAACTGATGATTACCAAACAAAAGATGAAAAATTATTGCCTTACAAGCAAATGGTAGATGATTTGAAACAACACTTCACAAAGATAGATTTTGAGCAGATACCAAGAGAGCAGAATCATGCTGCAGATGCCATGGCTACAATTGCTTCACTGATTGATCTACCTCAAAATGAGACCTGCTATGAGTTCTTGGTGGACAACTTGTTGGTTCCTTCATATGAGATCACTCCTACTAAAATGATAAGCATTGTTGGTCCCGAATCCCAGTTATATGGTTCCATTTTCACATACCTACGTGACAATACTTTACCTCCTGATCTATCAAATAACCAACGTCGCACCTTCATTCACCAATCCTCTCGATATGTCATTTTAGCTGATATCCTATACCAACGAGGTCTAGATGGCACTCTTCTTAGATGTTTAGAAAGCGACGAAGCTTAGATTGCATTACGGGAAGTGCATGAAGGGATATGTGGTCCACATGCTAGTGGTCCTACCTTGGCCAAGAAACTTATCAGGACTGGATATTACTGACCCAATATGGAAAAAGACTCATATTAGTTTGTCAAGAAATGTAAGCAATGTCAAATTCATGGAGACCTCATACATGCGCCAGCACAAGAACTACAACCACTTGCGTCTCCTTGGCCCTTTTGTCAGTGGGGACTCGATCTCATAGGCAAGATTCACCCTCCTTCCTCTAATGGTCATAAATTCATTATCACAGCCACAGAGTATTTCACAAAATGGATTGAAGCCATGCCTCTCACACAAATTACTAGAAAACAGATTGCTACATTCATCCTTAACTATATCATATGCCGATATGGTATTCCTATTTCCATTATTACTGATAACGGGCATCCCTTCAAAAATCAGGATGTTCGTGAACTTTGTGACCGCTTCCATATTTCCCATCATTTCTCCACACCATATTACCCCCAAGGTAATGGCCAAGCTGAGGTGTCTAATAAAACAATCCTTAAAATCCTCAAGAAGACAGTCGACGACGCTGGCCGTAATTGGCATATCCAACTCAACCCTGCACTTTGGGCCTATCGCACAAGTGTTCGCACACCTACAGGAGCTACACCCTATTCACTTGTTTATGGTGCTGAAGCCATCTTGCCTATTGAGGTTGAGTTACCCTCTTTATGGGTCTCTTTGCAAAACATCGTCACTGATGAAGATTACAAGGTCTCTCGCTTACAAGAACTAGAACTGCTGGATGAACGGAGACAAACTGCTTTTAATCATCTCAAGGCTTACCAACAATGAATGAGTCGCAACTATAATCACAAGGTCAAGCCTCGCACATTTGAGGTAGGTGACTTGGTTCTCAGAGAAAACCCCAAGAATCAGCAAGACAGAGAGAAGAAGGGCAAGTTCAAACCAAATTGGCTTGGTCCTTACATCATTATAGCAGCATATAGATCTGGGGAATATCAGCTCTCAACTACAGAAGGTGAACCTTTGGAGGATCCTATCAACAGCATGCACCTTCGCAGGTTCTACACATAGCTCTTCGGAATATCCTAATTCAAAAAATACAAAAAAAAAAATCAAAAAAATCAAAAAATTATAAAACAAAAAAATCGTTACTTGGTGAAAACTTGGCAAACAGGCGCCTTGTGACACAAAAAACATTGAAAAATTGGAAAAAGTAAAGAGAAATAATTTTGTCCAATGGTGAAAACCACTTTGGTGGCGCCCTGGGCAAGTACCATGGTGAAAACTAGGTCACCAGCGCCATGTGTAGAGACATTGCTCCTCCCTCCTTCAGGATTCACTTTCATCCTTTCACTTTGCACACACTCACAACCTATTCATTCATAATAAACTTACCCATTCCCATCATGGCTTGTTATTGATCTACCCAAGACTGGTTAGCCATTCATAATAAAACCTCCCTTTTCACCCCTTTCCATCCATAATAAATCAGATCCTATCTGTGGCTAAGGCAAAATCCTATGTCTAGTGATGGGTGTGGAACTAAGAACATCACATGTTTCGAGGGGTACAGTTTCTTCCAGCTTCCTTCAGTCTATTCACGCACAATCAGCAATAAAGCAACATTTGCATCATAGATCCGCAATAAACTTTCATCTTCTTTGCAATAAAGTATCAGTTTCATGGATTCAGTCAGTTTCAGATGAGACACAACAGCAACAATGGGCTTCAACAAATCAAATCTTCAAACAGACTCAGACAACATATGGTTCAGTGCCATCTATCGTTTCTATGAAAGTAAACATTTTGACCACAATCACATAAGACTTATACAAGTGACGAGAGACACTAAACTTGAGGACTACAGTGGATGTTGGTGTCGAGTCTTGGTTTTATTTTGATTTCATCTTTTTGGTGACATGTCTTTTAGCTTTTCCGGGATGTCTCTGACTAGAGATTCTATCTCCAGGATGTCTTTGACTAGAAAGGTGAGGATGGGGTATCGTTACCTATTTGTATTTGCTGTCTGTGGATTGTCTTTTAGTAATGCTATGACTTGTCCAAGGATATGAGGACATTGTGAGTCTAGTGTGAACTGGGGCATTCCTTGTTTGTGACTGTCTTATCTCCATGCAAATAGGTACAATGACTTTCTGGGTCAAACATATGCCTCGATTGTCATAACCTATTTTGCCATAATAAAGCTCAATGATGATAACGCATAAGAAGATCTTTCACTTTCATATCTTCTGTCTTTCATCCCCCTTTATTGATTGACTTCCATCATCCTTCTCGAGTCCGCGTAGCCTGCTATCACATGACTAAGTATAATGACACACCAAAAACATTTGCATTTCATGTAGTTGCACCTGCATAACCACATATAAGCATTTCATACATACATATAGATATCACAACTGCATCACATCCTGCACACAGCACCTGTTAGCACAATTTACATTTGCATTATCATATTCATCTGCATTACTTACATTCACATTTGCATCATGCATACGCATATAAAACATAAAAGAACAAAATATATTGCATTGCATCATATACATATTTGCATACATATCATAAGCATCACATAGAAACATAAACATCATTAAACATCTCAACACATAGGTACACATGCATATAGCTGCCGCAAAAATGAATCATCTCATATATATAATCATAAGTGTCAGGATACAATGATGTCAAAAATACATATGGCTACAATCACCCGAAGGTGTCTACATCATCATACAAAATGGTACAAAACTGATACACTGGGAGCCCTCTATGGCTATGATGAACTCCCTCCCTCGAAGCCGCCTGGCCTCGATGGAATCTAAGCCCCTGAGGGACCCACCCCAGGATCATCCAACTCCTGTATCTCATCTGCCTGGCCCTAGCAGATCTCCCTGAGCTCAATCAGCTCATCCTCCTCTGGATCAACTCCCTCTGCCTCTGCTTGTGGCTCTCCCTTTGCGGGTGCCTGCCCCTGTATCGGTACCTATACTGGTGCCTGTATGGGTACCTGTCTCTGTGCATGCCTCTGTCCCTGTACCTGTACCTATCCCTATCCCTGTCTCTGTACCTGCCTGGGACCCTGTACTACTGGTACCTGTAAGGGCAATCCACCGTGACCCCTCACCACCCGAGCCTGCCTCTCCTCTCCACCCTCCCTCCGAGGTGCAACCCTCCTCTTCCCAACTACTCCCCTCCACCTCCATCGGCCTCTACCCCCATCACCTCCACCATCATCATCATCGTCCCCACCTCCATCTCCATCCAATAGCTCCCCTGGATTTGTCAATCGTGGGAATGGATGCTCCGCCTAATATGCTGAATACTCAGCATCCATCCCAACATCCTCAATCTTAGGACACATATCCCAGGGTAGGGGCACCATCTCGGCCAGCTGTGTAAGCACTTGATCATATGACAATAGTGGCCCAAATTGCACCTGATCTTTGACTGTGCGGGCATACATGCCCGAGCCTCGTGTCATCCTCTGAATCCTACCATACTGCCTGCACACCCTGTCCACAAGCTGCCTCTCTAACACATAGGGTGTCCGCCCAATTAGGTACCTGCTCTGGAAGGTGTATGGCAGCTCCACTACGTCATCCTCCCACTCCTCGCAGCCTAGATATGGTCTCCATATGACCACATCGATATCATCTAGCACCCGCCGCCAATGCTCCAACCTGCCAATCCATGGCTGTGAGGTGATCATATCGTATAGATGCACAAAACTGCGTCCATGTCCCCTACCTTGGAAGTGTATCGACCTCGTCACTAGCAGATGCTCGTAAGCCCAAACCTGCAATAGTGTCACCCTGCAGCCCAATCCCACTGACCCATGATAGACAAACTGGTGAAGCTCATAGTACAGGTGGGCCAATACACATGGTCTCCAGGCATATCTGGTGTGCTGTGTCACCAGTGTCTCCAGTGCTCCCCCCAGCCCATAGTCAATCCCCGTGTCACCCTGTCTGGACATAGGAATCCACTAATCGCTCCTCCGATCACTGCTGGCAGCGCTAGCCCTATAGTTGTCATCGTGTCCCAAGCCACATGTCCTGCCCTCATCTCCAATCCGAGATCCTGGAACACCTGTCTCAATGCCTCCCGATCTCCATCATGATCATATGGAATCAAATCTCCATCAATCGATATCCGCAAAATCCTGTAGACATCCTCAAGGGTGACTGTCATCTCACCCATTGGCAAATGAAACGTACAAGTCTCGGACTGCCATCTCTCCGCCAGCGCAGTCAACAGTCCCATGTTCACCTGAAACTCAGGCACATACAATATCTATCTCAAACCCATCTCCTCGATGGCAGCCCTATCCTGAAATGACAACTCAGGTCGCAACCTCTGCGTCGACGGGAATCTCTCCCGTGACTCCAACATTGGCAAGTACTCCTGCAGTCAAGCAAATCAATCATGTCAGTCATAGTGGCATTCACTATTTATCACAAAATGCTACTTGCTATCTAACTGCATATGGTTATCTATCCTAGTGACACTCACTGTTCATCACAAAGTGTTACTTCTATCCTAGTGACACTCACTATTCATCACAAAGTGTTACTATCTATCCTAGTAGTACTCCCTATTCATCACAAAGTACTACGTGTGTGACACTCACTGTTCATCACAAAGTGTTGTTCACATTTGCACTCCCTGTTTATCACAAAGTGCTACTCATACTTTGGGTACTCCCTGTTCATCACAAAGTACTCTATCTTGGTACTCACTGTTCATCACAACGTGTCTTGATCTATCCTAGTCTTCCTAGAGGACATGCTTGAGTATATCCTCTCAGCAGCTTATCCAATCGACAGCGTATGTTCATCACAGAACTGCCGATTTGACCTAGATGATCAAAACTTGCATTTTTTCAATGCAAACGCGCTTGACTGACGCAAACGTGCCTACAGACTGCATAGACGTGCCTGTACAACATAGATGGGCCTGTATATCACAAACATGCCTATGCTGGGCATAAACACGACCAGACTACGCAGACGCCCCTGAATGACATAAATGCGCCTGCATCTGACGCAAACGCGGTTCCAGACGCAAATGCGCCTAGCACCAACACAGACGCGCCTGGCAGACACACACGCGCCTGGCACCGACACAGACGCGTTTCAACGGTTATGGACATTTTTTAAGCCCTACTTCTAAGCGCATTTATTGCTCTAACTAGCATGCATTAATGATAAAATTGAATGCGTCAAAGTACAAGGAGGTTTGGTGGTACTTACCGGCTCTTCTGTCTCTGCTGGCCTCTGAAATCGGCGAACACGGTCGAATCTATGCACAAAAGCCATCGCTGCTGACTGCTCCTGCTCTTTTCTCACTCTGCACTTTGATCTCGTAGATGAGTGGATGACAATGAGGATGTATTTTCCCCTGTGGTCTATCTTATAGACTGCCCTAGCCCTCGCCTTCATTTCCCGAGTCAGTCTTCATTATCCCGTGACTCTGTCACTTTATCCGACCAGTCCATTCTATCCCGTCTTTCTTATCGAGAGATTGTCTGCGATCTTTTCAGACATTTTCATCCAATCTCTCGAGGGGGCATATTATTCCCATTCTGGGGCAACTTTATATCAGTTCATCTTATCTTCTTTGAAACAACGCGACAAGCCGCATTGTCTCAAAGAGGGGCAAAATGTAGACACCCAAAATTGTCATGTCTAATTAAATAAATATTTTATTTATTTAATTATCTAAGCTTAATTCTTCTATTAATTAAATAAATCCTTATTTATTTAATTAATTCATTTATCCTCTTCTAGCCTTATTTCTCATTTAAATAAATACATTTATTTATTTAAATTATCCTTTTTCTAAATTAAATAAATATTCTTATTTATTTAATTATCCCACCTCTTCTATTAATTAAATAAATCTTTATTTATTTAATTAATTCATTAACCTTTTCTACCTATGACACATGTCATTCATCTCTTAATTCATACACTACCTACCCCTTTCATTATTTTATTATTTCTTTTACCTACCCTCTAATCCTAGCCGACCTCCTTTTTACACCTCTCAATCTTATCCCTCCATTTCATATTGTGTCTTCTATTTAAGGAGATGCTTTCTTCATTATAAGGCCCTAATGATCTTTTATGCAATTGACTACACTACGATCCTACTTGCAACCACATTTCGTTCTTTGTTGAGCTCTTGTGCACATAAAATCTGAGAGCAAATATATCAAGCAAGATCAATGGAGATAGGAAGAATGGAGATCAAAACCCTATTGGACATGTGATGGTATAATCTTTGTGATTTCATTGAATTTGCATTGTCTTAGGTAATCTTCATATGTTATGGTGGATCTTTGTTGTTGTTAGGCTAGGGTTTTTGTGGTTGAATTCATTTAGCCTTTCAATATTGTTATTATCGTCCATTTTCACCATATACACCTATAACCTCAATCGCGGCTCTGTCTTCAAATGTCAGCTCTGGTCATAACCTCTGAGTTGATGGGAATCTCTCCCGTGACTCCAGAATAGGTAGGTACTCCTGCAGTCAAGCAAATCAACCATGTCAGTTAAAGTGGCATTCACTATTCATCACAAAATGCTGCTTATTATCCTAGTGCTTATATCTATCATATGATACTCTATCCTAGTGACACTCATTGTTCATCACAAAGTGTTGCTTCTATCCTAATGACACTCACTGTTCATCACAAAGTGTTGCTTCTATCCCAGTGGTACTCCCTGTTCATCACAAAGTACTACGTGTTTTTGCACTCCCTGTTCATCACAAAGTGTTGCTCATACTTGCACTCCCTGTTCATCACAAATTGTTGCTCATACTTGCACTCCCTATTCATCACAAAGTGTTGTTCATATTTGCACTCCCTATTTATCACAAAGTACTGTTCATATTAGTACTCCCTATTCATCACAAAGTACTATGTCTTGGTACTCCTTGTTCATCACAAAGTGCCTCGGTCTATCCTAGTCTTCCCTAGAGGACCTGCTTGAGTGTATCCTCTCAACATCTTATCCAATCGATAATGTATGTTCATCATAGAACTGTTGATTTGCCCTAGAAGACATAAATGCACATTTTTGACACAAATGCGCTTACATATTGCACAAATGTGCCTGCTCTGCACAGACGTGCTTGAAATACACAAACGTGCCTATGCTTTTCACAGATGCACCTGCTCTGCACAAACATGCCCACATTGCACAGATGCGCCTGCACAACACAGACACACTCACATTTGAAATAGATGCCTTTTCATTCATAGACACACCTGGCACAAACACAGACGTGCCTAGCTAACCTAGATGTGCCTGGCACCAGCACAGATGTGCCTCGACATTTTTTTTGACATTTTTTTGACATACCTAAACACGCATTTATTGCACTACCTAACATGCATTAATGACAACATTTATTGCAACAAAGTACAAGGAGGTTTTGTAGTACTTACCGGCTCTCCTACATCTACTGGCCTCTGAAATCAGCGAACGCGATCAAATCTATGCACCAATACCATCGTTGCTGACTGTTGCTACTCTATTCTCTCTTTGCACTCTGATCTCCTAGATGTGTGGATGACAATGAGGATGTATTCCCCTCATGGTCTATTTAATAGACTGCCCTAGCCCTAGCCCTAGCCCTAGTTTCCTGAGTCAGTCTTCATTATCCCGTGACTCTGTCACTTTAACCTATCTTGTTAGTCCATTCTAGCCTTTCTCTCTATATTGAGAGATTGTCTACGATCTTTCCAAAAATTTTCATCCAGTCTCTCGAGGGGGCATATCATTCCCATCTTGGGGCAACTTTGTATCAGTTTGTATTGTCTTCTTTGAAACAATGCGACAAGCTGCATTGTCTGAAAGAGGGGCAAAATGTAGACACCTAAAATTGTCCATTCTAATTAAATAAATATCTTTATTTATTTAATTATTTTGAGCTTAATTCTTCTATTAATTGAATAAATCTTTATTTATTTAATTTATTTATTTATCCTCTTCTAGCCTTATTTCTCATTTAAATAAATACATTTATTTATTTAAATTATCCTTTTCCTAAATTAAATAAATATTTTATTTATTTAATTGATCCCACTTCCTCTATTAATTAATTAAATCTTTATCTATTTAATTAATTCATTAACCTTTACTACTTATGACACATGTCATTCATCTCTTAATTCCTACACTACCTACCCTCTCATTATTTTCTTATTTCCTCTACCAACCCTCTAATCATAGCCGACCATTTATCTTTTACACCTCTCAATCTTATCCCTCCATTTCTTATAGTGTCTTCTATATAAGGAAATGCTTCCTTCATTATCAACCCTAACTATGCCCCCGATGATTACTCGACTACACTACGCTTTTGAACTTTCATATGCGATCCTACTTGCAACCACATTTCCGTTCTTTGTTGAGCTCTTGTGCACATATAAAATCTGAGAGCAAATATATCAAGCAAGATCAATGGAGATAGGAAGAATGGAGATCCAAACCCTATTGGACATGTGATGGTATAATATTTGTGATTTTGTTTGATTTGCATTACATCTTAGGTAATCTTCATTTGTTATGGTGGACCTTTGTTGTTGTTAGGCTAGGGTTTTGTGGTTGAATCTATTTAGCCTTTCAATATTGTTGTTATCCATTTTCATTGTACACACTTGCAACTACCTCAGCTTTGACAGTCTGATTACAAGTTCTAGTTGACTCTCCTCATTGATCTACCAGACAACCTTGCAACCTACCTCAATTCAATGATGTGTTCAATTCCACCTGCCAACTACCTCAAGTTCATGCTTCTAGGTTTGGTGGTCTGCTTGCAATCCTTGCACTGCCTCAACATTCAACAATCTGAATGAGTCTTCAAGCTACCTCAAGTTCTTTTCATCCAACCACTTCACAACCAACTCTTCCTCCATCAATAGGTTCATAATAACCTATGATACCACCTAATGCAATCAAGGTAGGGAGGTCTAATGAAGGGCAGCCCCACCTTCCAACCTAAGACATAAACACCATGAAAGATACTAGTAACAAGTTCATACAACACAAGATATAACCTAGGAAAATAGAAAAAGAGCAATTATTATAATAATCTAATGAATTAAATGTGCCTTCAGGATTTACAAGTGCTAGACTGTAGCCCAAGATAACAAAATCATTCAAACAACTCAAATATTTGATCTGAAAATCATCTGCTCAATAATTTGGCCTCTGGTAATAGTATGCACTGATCCAGACCTTAGTTCTTCCAGACTTTAGTCTCCTTGGACTAGAATCTCTCTAGAAACTACATATGTTCTGATTCTTTTCTTCATCAAACCTCCTTCATCTCAAATCAATCTCTTAGCTTCCTCTTTATACCATTAGCGAGCAACAACAACTCAATCAAATCGGCAAAAGATCCACCGATTCATAATGAAATGTGAAAACAATAATATGTCAGCCCAAATCACCAAGAAAACCTCCAATAATGCTTAGAACTTTGCGCAGACCCCCAAGAACATCGCTCAGGTCCAAAACAACATCTCCCAAAGATCCGCAAGTCACAAAAACCATCTGCAACCCAATTATTCTTCGCTCCACACACTGTAAGATGAACTGGTAAGAACACACCAACAACAAACCAATACCAAAATTGATATCTCACAAGAATCAAATCCAAATGCCATCAATCTCAAATATGCTTAAGACAACAATCTCCATATGCTAAATACAAATTCACAACTCTAAATTTACAAACATGAAGAAATGCAATAATCTCCAAGCAAGTCCACTGCTAACTGCTCCAACCAAATGAACTACTCAGATGCTCCTACATCAGTCACAATCCAGATTTCATCAATAGCAGCTACTTTATTCTTGTAAGAAGGACGCAAAGATCTTGGCACCTTAGCGACAATCTCATCTTCTTCAAGAGTTCTTCTGGCACATCTGATATTCATGACAAGTTCGTTCACCTTAGCCATAAAGGATGTTATGTTTTCTTCTTCTCCTATTTTCAATGTCTCATACTTTCCTTTCAAACTCTATAACTTACCAACTTTAACTTGTGCATCTCCTTCATGCAAGGTCTCTAACTTTTTCCAAATCTCATGTGCAGTCTGTAAACCCATCGCATTAGTCATCTCTGAATCAATCAAGTCACTTAGCAATGCTTCCTAAGAACATCGGTCATCAGCAATTTCTGGACCATTCTAAAGAACATTGTAAACATTCTTTGTAATCTTCCAATACTCATCTCCAAGACACTTTAGATGAAATTCCATCTGGTCCTTCCATACAATATAATTGCTTCCATCAAATCTCAAACTCTCCTTCCTAAACACATAAGTTGTCATCCCAGATCTCCTCAAGCGGTCAAGCTTCTTCTAGAGGATCTAGCTTTGATACCAATTGTTGGCAACAATAATGAAGGAAAACTAAGAGGGGGGGGTTGAATCAGTTTTCACCGGATTACATAAATTAAGCACAATCTTGGATCTAATCAATTGCAGCAAAAAAAAAGATAACAACAACAATAGAAACACACATAAAACCAAGATTTTGACATGGAAAAACCGGTTAAGGATAAAACCACGATGGGAACCTACCCATAATAAGATGATGCTCTGCAGTAGTATGTGTAAATATTAGAATGGGGAATGCACATGAATTCAAGGACACTTCCTAGAGCTCATTGCTCAAAATATGATAACCTGAAAGGCTCCAACCCTCGGGGAAGATTCACTACCTTACAATAATATATGGACTACAATCTAGATTACATGAACTGCAAATATAGCATCTGCTAATGCCTAATAACAGTTTCGGTTAAGCTCATTTGTTTGCCCCGCAACAATCTCTACTCAATACACCATACCAAAAGATGAATTCTCTTATTCACACATACACCACTCTTTGAAGATGCATATATGACCACAACACCCAAAATACATGAATATAAGACCTATTTATACAATTCATCAACCTTGACTACATGGTCGGCCAAACCCTCAACACCTAATTACAAAATTACATCACACGATACATAGATCAACCACTAAACCAATACAATTCCATAGACAACATAGCATGGGACCAAATTAAATCTCCAAACATGCAACACCACCAAAAATCTTGCCAAGATCAATTGCAACACGCTACACCACCGAAAATATCACATAACATGAAGAATATCACCGAACCCATAAGATCTTCAATAAAATGCACAAGGATCAATGCGAACCACCAAAAATAAATAGGACACAATCAAGAACCACCAACAAGCACATTAGACCCATCCGCAATAGCTGCACCATCACCACTTAATCAAATCTTCATTGATCAACACACTAACACTCAAGAACACATAACAACAACAATTTGGACTAGAAATATAACTTATAGAGCACCAAATCATGAACCATCTGAAATGAAGATACACATGAACATCCAAAATACTCTTCCAAATCCACAACCAAAGATCTAATCATATCGGAGCACAACGGATCAAATACAAGACTCTGCCAATAACTGAACTGAAAGACCAAACCTCAAACCGAATCAAATGATATGATCAAGTAAACTTTTGGATCACTGAAACTAATAAGGAATGGTGTAGAGATACTAGAGACACTTCATTACTAAACCACAAATCCTCATCATCAAACCACACTAAATCAATTTTTTGCAATCACCAAAGCACCAAAACAACTTTCTGCAAATACCCAAACACATGAATATGTTGACATCAATGACAACAACATATCCTAGCAGCAACAATTTCCAAAAAAAAAATGACATGGTACATTCATTTGTAGATACTAATTAACACCCACTATTTCATTTGCACTCCTTAATTTGTGTTTGTGACGCCACCTTTACATACACTAGTATAGTTAAAATACTTTCTTCGTCTCATCAAGTAACTTGTGTGCCTCTTTTTCTGTTAATTTTATGCGTCTCCTTATTATATCTAGTCTATCAACCAAGGGTACTAAAGTAAAAGCACAATGTTGTGTCACACTTTTATAAAGTGGCCAACACAACTAAAACTGTTTAACTTCGACTCCATAAAAGTGACATTTCTAAATTGAATTTCAAAATGATGTAAACAATCAAATATAGAAATATTAATGAAATTTATGTCTATTATTTTTTAATTTTTTTTAAAAACAAATTGACATTTGTTTAATATATTCAAAGACAGATTTTTTATTGTTGAAAAATGATGAAAATCAAGGGTTCTAGTTGTTGTTACCAAACAAAATGAAAATAAACTTATTTTTGCTAATTTTAATATTCTAAATAGAGGACATATATATGCAGTGTTAAAAAAAAATTAAATTTTGATGTAAATTTTTCTCGTAATAATATTTTAAAGTCCAACATCGCTGAATTTGGTAGTTTTCATTCGGTGTCACCTTTTGTCTACTAAATTTATGATTATCAAAAAAAATTATACCCTTTTGGAGAAGATTCTCTCATCTAGTGAAAAATATATTTTAAATTTTTTTAATATCATTTAATATATTTTTTTAATTTCTAATCAACTTCTTTTGGAACTTAAAAAACCTACTTGCAATGTTTAATTAATAAAAAATATTAAAATTAATCAAAATACTAAAAAAACTATATGTCTAGATTCATGATTTCAAGCTCTACAAAGGATATTTTTTATTTTGGTAAAAAAATATTTTGTCTAAAGAAAAACTGAGCAGAAGTGAAAAGTTTCAAAAATACAAACAAAATAGGTGATTTGGCTGCTACATCACCTGCCACATAGGGGAGTCCGACTGAATTAATTTAAATTTTTTTGAAAAATTTGAGGTTGAGCACTCACAAAAAGCGCTTAAATGGCACAAAAGAGTCTGACTGAACTGAGTTCAGCCAAAATTAGTTCGATTGAACTCTTGGCATCATTTAGGTGCCACACCAACGACATAGGGCAGCGTGGTAGTCCATCCAGACTAAGTTTGGCCGAACTACCCCTAGTTAGCCCCAAGTGCGACATAGCTTCATGCTTTTTCCCACTAGTCACACCTACATCTAACATAAAACTAGATTTGATAAGTATCTCATGTGTCATCAAGTGTAAGATTTGATTTAAAATCATTCAAGCATATCAATCTATCTACCACAATAGTAAAAACAATTAATATTACTATCTAATGTAATAGCTGCCAAAATACCCTAGAGAAACTAACTAAACTAACTAACAAATGGAGATAATTTTTTTAAAAATATCTACTAATGCAACATAGTAAACTATCATTGCCTCTAATCATAGATTAACATGTCATGAATTCATAAAACATCATGAACATATCTATATCCATAACATCATATAACACAAGTAGAAATAGCAATATAACAATCATCATCTCAATGCACACCTATAATCAATCATCCATTTATCTATACATTCATTCCCTAGGGTACTTTAATGTCATTACTTACTAGCAATAACACATAACACATCCATATCAAGAAGCCATTAAAATTTACCATAACATTTACATTACTATTTCTCTTATCATTAGAATCATGAATTTTCAAACATTTATCTTATCATTTTCCCATTATCTCTCTAAGTTCATTTTAAAGCACCAATTCCAAGTGTTCCTAATCCCCATTTCTTCACTAACTATCTAACTCAATATAGATCCAAATAGCACTATCAACATATAAAAAAATATAATTCTTTTCCTTTCTTAGTTTCATCATACATCCTATCAAGATAACATATACACAATCATAGATAATTCTATACAACAATGCTATTTACTTTCCAAATGAGATTACTTATAGCAAGATAATCTAATAGCACCATTTTTGCAATAAGGACACACATAGCTTAACATTTCAAATCTTATTTCATATAGATCTCTATCTCTTTCTACCTAATGAACATTCTTACAACATGTATCATACAATTAATACGACATCCTATTCCATTACAAGATCATAACCTCAACTACCTCATCATCATGTCCTATCACATAAGAATACATGGTACAAGTGCATAATCTCTTTTACATTTCCAATGTCACCATGATTCAATATAATATATCAATACATAGAAATTAGCCTTACATAAAGAAGAATCATAGAGTCCATACAAATCTACATCTATTCATTTGTTTCCATATTCCAAGGACAACTAACATTAAGGATTAATATATTTCAAATCAAGGCATATATGATCATTAACATATCCACTACCATCCATGAGATATACACAAGATAATCCAATTGTACCATTCAATCATTGAGTTTCTTTCTAATCTAGAAATACATTCACATTCAATATCCATTTACAACAATCCTATCCAATACATCTCATTTTCAAATCAACCTACTACAAGTCCTAGTACATAGGTTCATAAGGTACTAATTACATAGCTTTCTTTACATCTTTCTCAAGATACAAAAACACATGATATCAATTCCAATTACATTAATTATGCTCCAAAGGTCCATCAACATGATGAGATAATATAAATCCATATCCACACACACAAGCATTCAATGAAGAACATCCCAATGGAAGAAGGCATCAAATCACCTAACCATGTGGAACCAAATAGGAACCACCACCATGCTAGGAGATGACATGGGGTTCCAACTCACACTCAAGACCTAGGCTGACACCTAACAGCCAAGGAACTCAGCTTGACATCCATAGGACAACAACCATAAAAATGAACCACATCACATCACAAGGCTAATCATAATTCAGTAAACTCTCAGAGGCCCAATCAACAAAAGGCATAAGGATAATGGACACATGTAGGGTAGAGTGTTATGACATGCTATCCTCACTTAGAAGGGTCCTTGCCACACCTTGATAGACATGTGGAGCCATCTTAACCTATGAATAATCAATGGAGTTTGGCTTATCTCTCCAACGGTCTTCCTAATCCCATCCCGAGTCTATCCTCAAGGGCTATGAGTGGGGCACAATAAAAACATATTCATTATCTTGATTATGTGAATTCCTAATTACCTAATCCACTAATCATTTTATTATGGTTATCACTTCAAATTAAAAATAAACTCTTCATGTGGTTCCATGATAGGTCTAGACCCTTTCCTAGTGGTTTATTGCTCATGACCCTAGTCCTACACATGCAAGAGCCCACTCTCCAACCATGGACCATAACCTTAGGGTAAAACATATATCAAATAACATTAAAATAAAAACATGAAGGCTCATAAATAACATAGGCACAATCACAACATCACTGACACAAATTGAAGCACAACATGAAGCATACATTCAAAATGCAAGCACAAGCCTTCACCAAAGCAATATATCAATGATCCCAAGCATAAACATGAGTTCAAAAGATAATACAAAAAAATTTCCACTCCTAAACAATGAGACAACAATTTCCCTCTAGAGATCACATAAACATTCCTCAACAACGAGGCATTCTTCCTCCCACTTGAGCAAATCAACATAAGAACAATATCCTCAAAAGTGAGGCACAAATCCTCTCATCGGAGCATAAAACCAACATAAATAGATCAAGATGAAATCATAAAAATCTTTGAGGAAAATTTACACATTAATCAATAATTTTAATTCTTTAAACAATAAATAATAAATAAATAACCATTAAATAATAAATATTTAATAAACCAATAAATGATAAATAAAGCATTAAATCAATAAATCAAATAAATCAAACTCAATTAAATAAATATAAAATCTCAATGATAAATAAATATCAAATAATCAATTAAACACCAAATAAACCAAACAAATAAATAACCAATAAATAATAAGTCAATTAATTAAATAAATCAAGCTCAATTAATCATTAACCAAGCCAATAGAAATAAATATTAAATAACCTACCAAATAATAATCAAATAATCAAACCAACAAATAAATCAACTTTACTATTAATACTATACTAAACAAATATTAATTAATATATAAATCACATACTCACAACACCTCAGGCAATCCAACAAAGGGTCAAAACCAACACAAGACTCTAACCACCAACTTGCGCCATGACACAACTGACAAGGTGAACAACTTAAGCCTAGAGTATGAGAGGGAAACACATGCCATCTCTGACAACTTTCCATTGGGATAGGACACTCTCAAACCTATGAGACCAGGTAGAGTCAATGTTCGGTACCTACAAACCTGCAACCACCACTAAAAACGATACAACATATATACATCATAAATGATCAGGCAAGTGATAAAAAATAACAATGTCATATCATGCTTGAAATGAGTGGTATGAAATTGTTTCTAATCATGAAGACATTAGAAGACAATCACAAACATCATAGCATCAGTTCAAACATCACAATCATAGAGTAGGGTTAATGCAATCATAATGTCATCAAAATCCCATAAGAAAAATGATCAATCGTGAATAATGAATACATATAAATCATCAAATATAGATCCATCTTCATATGCAATTCAATCATGAAATAGGGTTAGTACATAGCATGATACCAACAAATCATCATAAAGTAAACTAAGCTAGATCAATATAATCCTTTGAAGTACATAAAGACAAGATGAATCGGGGAGGGGCACTACATCCTCCCCCCCCTTGATCTCAACTTACTCCTGGAATTTGCCAAGGGTTAAGTTAAAAACATTTTTGCATTAATCCAAAAGTTTCTTAATTAAATCATTTTCTAGTTCAAAATCAAATAATGACAACAAAATTTTTCTTACTAAGATTTAATTATCCAAGTGAATATATTACATAAGAGATAAAACAAGTCACATAACTCTTACTAATTACAATAAGAATGATAAATTAGTAAAATATCTTCAAGAGAACTTAATTTATCCACATTTGTAAGACAAACTATAATTTCTATCACTAAGTCAACATCTATGAGCAAAACTTGCAATGACTCACACTATTTCAAGCATGGTAACACTCCTTTAACATCCAATTGCATGCAATTTAAGAGGACAAATATACATTTTACACAATACTTTTCACATAGGCACATCCTTGTATTATTTAAGAAGTCACATGGGTATGTGCACCAAGTTGTGGTACCAAAAAGGGGTCTTAAGATGCCACTTTATTTTCTTAAATCAGCAAAGTCTGAACTTCAACAACAAATTGAATATAGTTACACTCCAAATTTGAAATGAAACAAGAACAAGAGTCAGAGTGCTTCGAGTCTACTTTCTAAACTATTAATTTGTTTTGAAAATGGTGAAGATTAAGGGCTTCAGAAAGGGGGGCCACAAAAAGTGGTCATGCTTTTCATGCAAAAAACATAACATTGCATATGTTGTGGCCCCCCTAAAATGTTAACTTTTATTTTAAATTTTTTAAATCACTTCAGTGAGAAATTAGCTAACATCTTGTAGTTTATGTGATTTTTCAGCTAATTGTTTAATGAGTATATGATTTTTTACTAATTTCAAAGTAGAAACATCCTACAAATCATAAATTTGAGCATTCTCCCCCCTAAAATCATTGAATACTAATAAAAAAAAAAAAATTTAAATTGTGTAGAATGGAGTCTAGTTTCTAAAAATGTAAGTTTCTTCAAAATCCAATGAACTTTTAAAAAACTATACCCATAATAGCACATGTTTGTTTTTGACCAAAACTAGACACACTAACAAAAGAAATTATAGATGAAAGCCTTAACAAAATCAAAATGCGAAAAAAATTACACACTTGAATAGGTAAGAGAAAGCTTGAGGTCTCTATGGTGGTTTTTTTTAGTTTCACTGAAACACTTACAAACCTGATGGAGAGCAGGATGGAAAATATGTGAAATGTTTTAATCTTCTAATAAAAACATGTCTCGGGCCTGAAATGGTCGTCCAACCCTTTGGGTTGGATGCCCAAGTATAATCCAACCCAAAGGGTTGGTGGTTTCCAACACAAACTATTTGGTGAGTTCCAAATATGGTGCTCACCCTATTTGGTGCTCTCCAAATTCAAAATTTTGAATTTTCACATTTGGTGAGCACCAAATTTGGCACGCGCCAAATATTCTACATTGTCCAATGTGAAGGTTTTGTGAGTATGCAAATTTCCCAATTTGGGCATAGGTTATATCCACCCTCGAAGGAGATTATATACATGAAATATAAAATTTAAGTATAAGTCACATTTCATGTATAACTATAAGTTATATTTCATGTATATATTGGCAAAATGTTTGAGAGTGATTTAAGCTCTATAGGACTTATAATGTAGATTATAGTTTTTAACGGATCATATAATTTCAGACAGTCAAATTTCAGTGATCAGCATGTCAAATTTTAATAGCTAACATGCTCCTATTAGCATTCTTTAGCCATGTATCTCACTTTATTTATCTTCCCCAAACTCTAGACCTATCTCTCTCCCTTTTTTGTCTTTCTCACTTCTCCCTCCCCTCTCTAGGTATACCCAACCTCTCTACCTTTCATTCCTTCCTTGAATCCCTCCTACTCTCTTCTTCTCTCTTGTTCTTTTATTATTTCACTCCCCTCCCTCTACATTCTCTTCATCACTACCTATCCTTTTTATCCTCTCTCTCCCCATATCTAGGGCTCTCCCTCCCTCCCTATTGACCTCACTACATCTCCCTTCCTATAATATTACCTACCTCTCTCCCCCCCTCTAGGTTTCTCACCTATCTAATTGTTCACCCTCTAGTTCTCTCCTCCCATCTCCATCTTTCTCTTCCTCTCCCTTACCCCTATCAATTTATGAACTCTCTCCCTTTATTTTCTCTCCAAACCTATCTATCTTTGCATTCCTTAGGTCTCTGAATCCATCCATCTCTACCTCTCCATTCATCCCATCTTACTCATCTCTTTTCTCTTCTATCTATTCCCTCTCTCCATTGTCTAGGTTGTCACTCTACCTCCTACCCTCTCTCCCTCCCTCTCTCAAATTTATAGGTTTCTCCCTCATTCCCTCTCCACCTCTATGTCTATCCATCAATGTCTCATTAGGCACTTATCTTTATTCCCCTCTATCTATCTCTCATCTCTCTCTCCCATCTAGGTATTTAACCTCTCTCTCATGCTCTACATATCTCATCTCTCTATTTATCCCATCTCTAGTTCTCTCCCTTCTTCTCCACCTCTCTCTCAATCACCCCTTACCCATCTCCCTATATGAACTATCTCCTTCACTTATCTCTCTCGTCACCTCTTTATCTCCCAAAAACTGCAGACCTATTACTCTCCCTTTCTTCTCTCTATCTATTATCTCTCCCCTCTCTAGGTCTCTCCTATACTCTCTCCCTCTCTCTCTCTCTCACCTTCCCTCCCTCCATCTCTATTCTCTTCCTATTGTTTCTCTCCACTCTCTCTTTGTTCTCTTAATGAATACCTCTCCCTCCTAACCTCTCTCTCCATACTAATTTTCTCCTTCCCTTCATCTTTACCTATCTATCTCTCCCTCTTTGTCTCATTACTCACCTATCTGAATCCACCTGTATCTCCTTCACCAATATATTTCCACCCTAGGTCTCTCACCTATCTCTTCCCAAGCTCTAGATCTCTCACATCTATATCTCTCTCCTCTCTAACTCTCTCTCTCTCTCTCTCTCTCTCTCTCTCTCTCTCTCTCTCTCTCTCTCTCTCTCTCTCTCCCTCACCTATCTACCTCTTCCATCTTCAGGTCTCCCATCCACTCCTTACCCACCTCTCCCTCTCATGTGTCCCTCCCTTTTGTAGGTCATCACCTCTCCCTACCCTATATAGGATTTAGATAATAGGTTGTAGGATATAAGGTTTAGGGTATAGGGTACAATATTAATGCAACATTGTTTAGGGTAAATAAGGTTGAGGGTAGTGGCCGTATTGATACATAGGACACCATATGACCCCTAACAAAACCATATGACCCCTTAGGACACCATAGGTCTTAGGACACCATATGACCCCTAACAACACCATATGGTGTCCTATGACCTCTTAGGACATCCTATGACCCCTTAGGAAACCATATGACCCCTAACAACACCATATGGTGTTCTTGTTGGCATTCTACACTCTTATGAGAATAGTTGATGTTGTCATTCATGGCTACCAACTAGCAATCATCTGACAACCCACCGGTAGTTACCGGCACCGGCAATAGACTTATACATACATCGATAGGCACTTCACCGACAACAACAACAACGCATACTGGCACTCAAGCCGACATGGAATAAACTTTTTTTTATTGTTTTATAATGTAATTATCTTTTGTAAAAGCTGACATGGCATATTGTAAAAGACTCATATATGTATGAGATCTTATAGGTCATTTTGATAGGTGAAAGAGAGGAATATAGATGATAAGTATAAGGCAATTTTGTATAAGGTGATATAGTTGACAACGAAGGTTTTGGTTATAGACTGATCTTAAACTGGTATTGAACCTGGCATAGTTGATGCTGATCTGAAGCAGTACATTGTATTGGATTTTGATAATCCATTTTGTAAATTAGTGAGACTTCTATTTTGTAGTTGAGAAGTGAGCTCTAGGCTGCTAGCCTTCCTACATGTGCAAGCCCCTCATTGTAAGTAATATTTATTCATTAGCCAATGATTGCATATTGTGGGTCACAAATCCCACTGAGGTTTTTCCCACACCGAGTTTCCTCGATAAATATCTTATGTTATGGTGTGTTCTCTATGCTATCTATGTTATTCTTATGTGCAACATTAATTCTTATTTACCAGTACACTATTTTGGGATATAAAGTTCTTAATAAACTTAAATGTTTTGCTAACCGGTTAGACACTAATTCACCCCCCCCCCCCCTCACAGTGTCTTGGGGACCGTCATTGATTCTAACAATTGGTATCAGAGTTTGGTCATCTATTTTTAGAAGCCTAACAGCTTAAGGAAGATTCTGACACCAGTATAGATGGAGAACTTAAGAAAACAATTGGAAGGAGATCTTGTAGATTATGATGCAGAGAAATTGAAGAATATCAAACTTGAAGATGATCTAAGGACTGCATAGGAATTCATTAAAGGAATTCAAGAGAACTTTGCTATAGCACAAAATAAAATAAAAGAACTTCATGAGAAGATGCAGAAAGATGATGATGAAAAAGAAATTCTTAGAGAACTTAAAAACAAGTTGAGACAGGAAAACAGTAATATGAAGAATGAAATGCAAGATATGACTATGAGGTTATGTAAAGACATTGAAGACAGGAAGAAGAATGAAGAAGACTTGACTAGGACAAATCTAAGACTTAGTCATGAAAATGATATGTTGAAGACAGATCTGATTCACATGCAACATGATAAAAGTGAGCTTATGAGACAAATGGGAATTCTGGAAAATGAGTTGGCTACTGCAAAAAAACACAAAGAAAAATTCAAGAAAAGTTCAGAGGATCTTGATGACATGCTGAAAATTTAGAAACCTAATGGAGATACTAATGGACTTGGATTTGAAGTTGGAGAAAGTTCTAGTACTACAAACAATCTAGATCAGAACAAACCGGTAAGACAACCTAATGCTTATAAGTTTAATAGCAACTATTTCAATTACAACAAATATGGTCATAGAGCAAATCAGTGTAGATTTAGAAATAATCAGAATATTAATGCGCCCACTGATCAATGTTCCAAATGCAACAAAGTTGGTCATAATTAAGAAAATTGTAGAATGAATGTGAAATGCTATGTTTGTGGAAGATATGGGCATTTATCTAATCAATGCAGAACACAAACCAGCATAGGATACGGAAAGGCTATTCAGAAGAATAATGTGACTTGTTATGCTTGTAACAAAATTGGACATATTGCAAAATTTTGTAGAAGCAAGACTTCACCAAAAAACAATAAAGGATCTAGTTTGAAAGGCAAAGAAAAGGTAGATGAGGTAAAGAAAGAATTCTCTAAACAATGGATTAATAAGAGAGATCGGAAAGCTGATGAAACTATCTCTATACTGGTAGAACAAAGTAATTGTCCACTGGTAGGAGATTCTTCATCCAGCTAAGAAGTAACCTTTTGGGGGTATTGCAGCAAGTTGAAAATCATGCAGATTACCCTCGGTTGATGGTGAGAAGATAGATTTCTTCCTTACCAGCAGATGTGTTAAGTTTTCACTTAACCAGTGAGAATTTAATGCGGTTGGTGGAAGAAATATCATTATAAATCAACTGATTTCCCTCATTTTTGACTCACCAAACATTTAAATTATCAGAGAGTGCAAAAACTGAGTGAAGGCATTTGAGGCGAAGGTGCGAAGTGATTTCTTCAGACATTCAGAATATTTTCAGGCAGTAAAAGGTATTTTTCAATGGCCTCTTCTTCAGCTCCCGAATTTATTTTGAACCCTACCATAGTGGAAAATGTGAAACACCCTAGGCTTGTGTTTAAGATAATTCCCAGAATTAAGAAGCAAGATGACTCTGTAGGGGCATTCTCAAAAATTCCTAAAGGTGTAGCATTTGAAGAAGACCCTAGGATTTATATACATTGCAATATAGAAGAACTAGGTTATGAGGAATTGATGAAAATGTTTACTAAGGTCATTTGTGATGAACATGGTGCTATTAAACCTGAACATAAAGTTGTGGAAACTCTAGGTTTTGTGGAGATACTAAATATCCCTCAATTTCCAGAGGAAGTAATAAGGATTGTATTGAGTAGAGAACATGGAGAGTTCTTATGGTTGGATTATGTTTGTAAAATAACCCAACAAGCAATTAGGGTAGTAACTGGTTTACCCTAAATTGACAATAGACCTGATAAGACAAAGAATATTCCCAACAACAAGGTGATAAGCCTAATCGGAGAAACATCTGACAATAGATCACTGAGCGTAAATGATATTAAGGACATCAATGTGAGATTTGTAAGTATGGTGCTAGGTCACAACACCACACATGCTAATAGGCTAAACTATGTTTCTAGTCTCTGTATACATAGTGCTTATGAGATGGTAAACAACAATGTAGTTATAGATGTGTGTGAATGGCTAAAAGATGAGCTTATTGACAATTTGAAAAAGATTAAGGGAGACAAGAAAGGGACATTCCATTTTGGAAATCTTTTGGTATGCTTGATGTTGTATTTCACTAAAGAATTCGCCGGTATTGGACCCAAAGACTTTGGTTATGATATACTGGTAGGAAAACAACTATAGGAAGCTTTTACCAGCATGGGAACTGCTAGAGACAACAACATAACAAACTACTTTAAAACTTTCCAAGCTAAGATGAGAGCTAGAGAAAGGTTACCACATAGTGTAGTAGATAAATATGACAAAGAGATTTGTTTTGTTATCAAAAGAGATGAGACATGGATGGAGGCAGTACTCCCTAGGACTATTTGGGTGACTGAGATGGGATATGAAGTAGATCTTACTATTCTAGAAACATATGCTAAAGCTTTATTGGAAGCACCAAGAGAACCATCAAAAAAGGTCTTTGGTAGTGCTAAGAATATTGAGAGTGATGTAAATCTGTTGAAGAAAAGAAAGAAAAGAGATAAATTCATCAGAGATGCTTCTAAGAAAAAAAAGGAAATCAAAGAAAATGTCTTGAACATCAGTGGCATATCGGCTAGTGAGCTTGAAGGACTTCAACCAGAGGTACATATTTCATCAGTTGACACATCTTCTAGAACTGACAGTGAGAAGGCATCAGAATTCAAAAGAGTTGAAAGAAGGAAGAGAAAACCTTCACTGGTACCCTCTCCTTTACTTAAGATAACAAGGACCTTGAGAAAGAAACAACAAGCAGTAAGGGGACCGCCCAAGAAACTAACACCAAAGAAGAAACAACAACTGATTACCCCTTACTTGAATGATTTGTTGAATGAAATAACCGATGATGAAAATTTGGCTAATGTACACAAACTATATAATATATTTAATGATTCTGACAGGGAAAGCTTTGAGAATAGTATTATTTTACACTTAGACATATATGAGAAGGTTCTAATTGAAGTTGTGGATGATTTTCCTAATGATCTTTATAGAAGATTGGAAGCAAAAAGGATAGCAGTGATGGAATTAGACAAGAAACTGAAAGTTGAAAAACTTCTAGCTATACATCCTATTAATTCAAAAGAAGAAATTGATGAATTGATTTTTGAGGCTAACCGATTTTTTTTTTCCAGTGGGCACCGACAAGTAAGCTTAATGGTAGGAAGAGTGAAAGAGATTGTAGATGAGACTGCAGATAATTGGGAAATAGTTTTTGTGGAGAAAGAAAAACAAGAGGAAATGAACCGACCTAAAAAGACATTTAAAGTGTATCAGAAGGATAAGGACAAGGGCAAAGAAAAAATTGGTGGAGTTCCAAACATCAAGATTACTGACAATCTACCACCACCACCTTTGGCTAATGCACCGGTACAATCAGAAGATCCACCGGTTATTAACACCGAAGGTATTACACATGATGACATAGATCTTGAATCTAAGATACTCTTACCATGAATGTGGATATTCAGGAAGTAAATATTGTTGTGGATGAGGATAGTTCAGAGGTTAAGGCATACAATATTGATAATGGCAACATGGCAGAGAATCTAGTAGAAACTATTGAAGTTGAGATCCCAACTCAAACAGAGCAATTGTCAGAAACTGAAAAACCTACTGAAGGTATAGATGCTGGCATAGGGTCACCAGAGACAAAGATACTGGTAGTTGAACTTTCAGAAAAACAAACTGAGGCAGAGGTATACACTGAGTCAAAGAAACTGGCAATCACTGAGACATTAAAACAGTCTGAGAAACCTTTGCAGGTTGAGATGCAAACCCAGACTGATCCACCAGAGAAAAATGCAAGCAAAGTGGTTATACCTGTTGGAAGCATAGAGGTAATAAAGGTAATTGGTCAGATATCCGACACATCTACAGGTGAATTCAGACCTACCAATGTTACAGAGGTACTTTTGGATTCAATCAAAAAGATAACAGATTGCAATGCATTGGCCTACAAGGCAATTGATAACACTTTACCAGTTCTTAAATTGATTGCACCAAATTGTAACATAGATCTTATTAAGGATTCTTTAGGTAAATTGGACACATTGTCCAAATTTATTGCTGACAATATAATAACCATTAACAAGGTGAATGAGGACACAATTAAGGAGAGAGTTGAAAAAGAGATAAACAAATTCTTTGAAGACACCATAAAGAAGTGTACTGACCACTTGAATACATTATTACCGATACTTAACTCTACAATTTTGGAGTACAAAGAGCTATATAAGGAAACATGCAAACCTCACCTTTTGACAACGAACATAGATAAGGAGATCAGTAAAACATAGAAAGAAATTGATGACATAGCTAATAACATATTTGGTTCATCCAGACATATATCAGTTTTTGAGCAGGAAATGGCAGGTTTTGAGGAGAAATTAGAGAAACTTGAAAAAGAAAAGGCAAGGATAAAGTCAAATGCCTGAGAACTTAAAAATAAACTTGGTCCCAAGTTGGACAATCTTATCTCTCTGAGAATTGAAATATCTAAGGCATTACTTCAAGGAGAGAGATCACCAGAAGAACACATGCACTATCTCACCAGCACGATCCAACAGACAGAGGCAACCTTGAATGACAACAAAAGGTTTATGTAGAGTCTAAATCTAGTTTTGGGAGATATTTTTCAGATTGTAACCAACCGGTTACAGACTTTGAGGTGAAATTTTTGTGCTCATTTGACTATTTTTGACAACCTTTGTCATTGATGTCAAAGGGGGATTAGTAGAGAGAGAAAAATGCTTATTTAGAGGAGATCATTTGCTCAGGGGGAGTACATCTTTTTGGAAACATTTTTGGACTTTAGTTTTTGGAAATAGTTTTTGGATTTTTCTCATGAGTGTTGCCATCAATACCAAAGGGGGAGATTGTTAGCATTCTACACTCTTGTGAGAATAGTTGATGTTGTCATTGATGGCAACCAACTGGCAATCATCTGGAAACCCACCGACGTTTACCGACACTGGCAATAGACTTTTACATACATTGGAAGTGGCAACAATGCATACCGGCACTCAAGCCGACATGGAATAAACTTTTGTTTATTGTTTTATAATGTAATTATCTCTTATAAAAGCCAACATGGCATATTGTAAAAGAATCATATATGTATGAGATCTTATAGGTCCTTTTGATAGGTGAGAGAGGAACATAGATGATAAGTATAAGACAATTTTGTATAAGGTGATATAGTTGACAATGAAGGTTTTGGTTATAGACTGAGCTTAAATCGACACTGAACCTAGCATAGTTGATGTTGATCTGAAGTAGTACATTGTATTGGATTTTGATAATCCATTTTGTAAGTCAGTGAGACTTCTATTTTGTAGTCGAGCAGTGAGCTCTAGGTTGCTAGCCTTCCTGCATGTGCAGGCCCCTCATTGTAAGTAATATTTATTCATTAGCCAGTGAGTGAATATTGTGGGTCACAAATCCCACCGAGGTTTTTCCCACACCGGGTTTCCTTGTTTAATATCTTGTGTTATGGTGTATTCTCTATGTTGTCTATGTTATTCTTATGTGTTGCATTAATTCTTATTTACCGGTACACTATTTTGGGATAAAAAGTTCTTAATAAACTTAAATATTTTGCTAACCGGTTAGACACAAATTCACCCCCCCTCTCAGTGTCTTTGGCACTGTCATTGATTCTAATAGTTCTAAGGGGTTATATGGTGTCCCAAGGAGTCATATGGTGTTTTATGACCCCTTAGGACACCATATGATCCCTTGACACCATATGACCCCTAATGAACCATATGGTGTTGTTAGTGATCATATGATGTCCTAAGGGGTCATATGGTGTCGTTAGGGGCCATATGGTGTCCTAAGGGGTCATATGGTATTTCATGATCCCTTAAAACACCATATGACCCTTAATGACACGTATCCATATGACCGCTTAAGATACCATATGACCCCTAATGACACCATATCACCCCTTAGGATACCATATGGTGTCGTTATGGTTCATATGGTGTCGTATGGGATCATGTGGTGTCCTAAGGGGTCATATAATACCATATGACCCCTTAGGACACCATGTTAGTGTAGGTTTTTAGTTTCCTAGTTGGGTTTATTATTTTCCCTTTTCCTAGGGTTTTCCTACACTTTAATTAAGCTTGCTTAGGTTAATAAAGCATGTTTACTTAAGACAAGTGGGTATTGAGGTGTTGACATGCTATGAGGAGGTGTGTTTACTATGTTTAGACCATCATGGTGGTCTCTCCTCATTGGTCGGTAGTGCCACCTCCACCCCTCTCTTGAGTCTATATAAACATGCTACCTTGCTTGTATTTTCATATAGTTGGAGATAGTAATCTGATGTTATTTTGCCTTGGAGAATTTCACATAAGTTTTCTCTTGATATCATTATTTGTTGTTTATTTCATTTGCATTTACAGTTTATTTGATCTATCTCTTTCAATTCAATTATGGGTTGTAATCTGTTTCTTAGATTTTAACATGGTATCAGAGCTTGTTTTGAAGGATTAGATTATTGTAGAGATCTTGTAAAATCTTGTTGTGTTTTCTTTTTTATTTTGAATGATCTGAAAACACCAACAAAGGTTTATGAAGATCCGGTAATATTGTTTTACATATATTTTGTTTTTGCAAAACAAGGTTTTTGAAGCTTAAATTTGTTAATAACTTTCAAATAGTGTGTTTTCAAGCCTAACAGACCTTTCCTTTGTGTTTGGAAGGCCCAAAAACCTCTTTTTTCATATAAAGTATGTGTAGATCGGACACCAGAAGCTTTGCATGTCATTTTTTCCTTGTTCAAGGCATTTTATTTAACACTGTGGCCCCATCTTAAGAAAGTGATAAAGAAAAATGCTTTCTGGGTTTGTTTTTCCACTAAAAAAAACCATCTGGGTCATTTCCATATTTTTTATTTACTCAACAAATCTTTTGAAAATTGCCTCAAAAAGATTCAGCTAGACCTCTCACCATTGCAGTTTTCATTTTTGCATCTAATCTTCAAATGAGGTTTTCTCAATCATATGAAGGTATTTTTCAGTGCAATATTTTTTGAAATAGGGTATTTTTTATTTCTCTTTGTAGTGGTGTAGTCAATTATTTCCTAGAAGTTACCAATTTTCCATAAATTAAGTTTTATCAGCAGATCTGAACGGCAGACCCTGTTTTATGAACTTCAAACCACTATAACTTTCACATATGATCTCGGATTTAGGTCATTAGTTTTTTGAAAGTGGATATTTTTTCAAGTAGAATATATTGGTGTTGTTTTTATGCTCATATTGTGAGATATTATTTTTTCCTTCGATATTTATGTCTATTTTTTGGACTTTGTAAAACTTTGGAAAATAACTCTAGCATTGTAAATGCACTAAATTATAAAGTGCCACCTTATAATATTTGGGGGAGGGGGGTGATCCAAAGTTTTCTCTCTGAGTTTTTCATCTCTCTTTCCTGCATAAGCAAACTTATTTTCTACATTAAAATGGATCAAAATACAGTACCAATACTCACACCTTACAAGTACTATGAGTGGAAGTAAAAAATGACAATCTATCTTAAGAAGTTGGGGTTGTTTAGAGTAACTATGGGACTTGAAGCTGAACCAACACTAATTGTAGAAAAGCCAAAATGGTTTAACAAATGTGATGAAGCTTATGGTACTCTCTGTATGTCTATATCTTCGGATCTTCTTTTTCATGTTGAATCTGCTACAACTCCAAATGATGTATGGACAACATTAGAAGGGTTGTTTGGAAAAGAAGATGAGTTAAGGGGACACCAATTGGAGAATGAGCTAATAGGGATAAATCCATGTAATTTTGATACAATTCAGGACTTCTTCACAAAACTAAGGTTGTAAGATTGAAATTGAAGGCATGTGGGATAGATAAGAAAGATTCACAATTGATTCTAAGCATTCTTTCCAAACTTGGTCCAAACTATTCAGTTTTTGTGTCTACTTTCTATGCTACAAAAAGTGTCTTAGGAACCAGCTTTAAAATGCCTTCTCTTGATGATTTTGCAAAAGAACTCACACAAGAATAGGATAAGATGATTCAAATGGGCACAATTAAGCCCTCTAAATCTCAAGCCTTGGTTGCCAACCAAGGTACAAATGACCAAATAGGCTTTCTAAGCAAGAAAAGAAACAAATTAAAAGAATCAAGGAGAAAAGAAGCTTGAACAAAAGCTAGTTACTTCAAAAGCAACTAATGATGCATCTTCTTCAAAGGGTGACAATCCCAAGAAGGAGAAAACTAAGTGTTCCTATTGTAAGAAACCTTGTCATGATGAACATAAATGTCTAAAGAAGCAAATTGATCATTTGACTCATCTTCTAGAAAGGAACAACATCAAGGTGCCTGATTCTGTCAAACCAAGTTCATCTTAGGAATCTTCAAAGGACACAAGTAAGGGGAAAGGAAAGGGAAAGGCCCTAGTTGTTGTTGCTTCCCATCCTAATTCCTAGATTATATCCTAGATTATAGACTCAGGTGCTTCGCACCACATGGCTTCATCAAAGGATAGTTTTTCCTCCTTGGAGTCATGTTCTATGCCATCTATTCTATTGGGTGATGACAATCCTACTGAAGTGCATGGGAGAGGGTCTATTGATGTGGGTGAAGGAACATTTTAGGATGTCCTTTGTGTTCCATCTTCGTCAACTAATCTCCTATCTGTCTATTAGATCACTCACAATGGCTCTGGCAAGCGGGTTGAGTTCACTCCAAACACAATGGTAATTAGTGAGATGCATAATGGGCCTACAATTGTAGTGGGAAAGGAAGATCATCAGTCTAGATTGTATCACTTTTCTCACTTTGTTCCTGATTCTCCTTCACTTGCATTGCTTACTCACTCAGATGAGGTGAGTTGTTTGTGGCATCAAAGGTTTGGCCACTTGAACTACTGCTACTTGCAGCAACTCAGTCAATGTGACATGGTTATAGGGTTGCCTTCTATTTGATTTCTTGATGGATTTTGTCAAGGATGCATTCTTGGCAAGCATCCCGAAGAAAAAATTGATAAAGGAAAAGCATGGAGAGACACACAACTTTTGGAGCTAGTTCACAGTGATTTAGCAGGACCATTTTTAGCAGGGCCAAATATGTCTTGACATTCATTGATGATATTTCTCGGTACACCTTTGTATATTTTCTCAAACAAAAGTCTGAGGTCTTTGAGTCTTTTTAGGAATTCAAAGCCTTTGCAAAGAAGCAATCAGGGAAAACCATCAAGGTTCTACACACTGATAATGGGGGGGAATATGTCAACCAGAGGTTTGAGCAGTTTTGTATCTCAGAAGGCATTGATCTTCAACACACAGTTCCCTACACTCCACAACAAAATGGAGTTGCAGAACATAAGAATTGGTCCATGAAGGAAATGGCTAATTGTATGATCCACTTCAGATCATTGGCACCTCAGTATTGGGCAGAGGCCATCAACTGTGCATGTTATATCCAAAATCAAGTTCCTCATCAAGTTGTGAAGGGGGTAACTCCTTTTCAAGCTTGGATTGGTCAAAAACCCACAGTCAAACACTTTCGAGTGTTTGGGTCTTCTGCATGGGCCCACATTCTAGCAGAGAAATGCAAGGCTATGGATCCGCAAAGCAAGCCTTGCATATTTTTTGGGTATCCATATGGTGTTAAAGGCTACAGGCTTCTCCATCCTACCACACATGAGCTTTTGATTGAGAGGATTGTTCGTTTTGAGGAGGATACTTCCAATTCTTCTTCTACCACTTCTCCATTTTTCATTCCTATGGAGACATTGCAACTTCATGATGATAGTTCTTCTAAGGATTTTAATCCCCTTGATCCTTCTGAGGAGTCTTCTTCCTCCACTTCAGATGACAATGGTGAGGATTCATCTTCCTCTTCTCTTAGTCATCCTTTAGAGGGTGATGATTCTCCTCTAGATTCTCCTCATTCTCTAGCTACTGGGCCTCTTTGGGCTCGTAAAAAAATAGAGTCATCCTGTGATTGGGTTGATGATCCTTCAGATGAGAGAAGAACAAGGTCACAATTTGAGCATGCTCCACATCTCTTCTTTGCTATAGCTTCTGATCCACAGACCTTTCGGGAAGCTTTAGGTGTCCTCGAGTGGGATGCAACTATGCAGGAGGAGTTCAATTCCTTGGAGAAAACCATACTTGGGATTTAGTCCCACTTCCTAAGGGAAGGAAACTTGTTCAGTGCAAGTGGATCTACCGAACAAAATTTTCTGCAAATGGGTTGGTTGATAAGTATAAGGCTCACCTGGTCACCAAAGGATTCTCCCAGGTTGCTAGGATTGACTACTCTGATACTTTTACGCCAGTTGCCAAGATGAATTCCATCTGACTTGTCCTTGCTATTGGTGCAGCCCATCATTGGGAAGTTCATCAGATGGATGTGAAGAGTGCTTTTCTTCATGGTGACCTTCAAGAGGAGATATATATGGAGCAGCCACAGGGGTTCATCCAAGATCCTTCACTTATTTGTCACCTTTGGAAGTCTCTCTATGGCCTTAAACAGGCCCCTCGTGCCTAGTATGCCAAGATGGACTCCTTCCTTCTGTCAGTTGGGCTCACTTGGTGCCATTCTAATCCAAACATCTACATTTTGCAGTAGGATGATACTCTCACCTTCCTTGTTCTCTATGTTGATGACTTGTTGATCACTGGGAGTCACTCATCCTATATCAAGGTAGTCAAAATTGCCCTTCACGATCATTTCTTGATGTATGACTTAGGTCTACTCCACTACTTCTTAGGGATGGAGATCACTCAGTCACCTTCTAGTATCTTCATTGGACAACCTAAGTATGCTCTTGATATGCTCTCAAGATTTCACATGGCTAACTGTAAGCCCGCACCAACTCCATTTTTGTCAGGAATCAAACTTGAGGCTTCTTGTTCTTCACCCTTGGTGGATGCTACCTTATATTGTCAATTAGTTGGAAGCCTCATATATTTGACTCACATGAGGCTTGATATTTCATATGCAGTGAACCTGGTTTCCAGTTTCATGTAGGAACCACATGAGCTGCATTGGAAAGCAGCTATGCGGATTCTTGACTATGTATAGCGTACTCACAGTTATGGGATTCATTATTTAGTGGTTGTGGATATTGACTTGGTGGGATATATAGATTCATATTAGGTAGGTGATTCTCAAGATTGCAAGTCCACTTCAGGTTATTGCTTCTCTCTTGGTTCTGGTTTAATTTCTTGGTCGAGCAAGAAACAATTTGCTATTGCTATTTCATCTACTGAGGCTGAGTATCAAGGAGTTGTTAATGCTGCTACTGAGGCCATTTGGCTTCAAAACATTCTCATTGAGTTTGGCATTTCCTTTCAAAATCCTACACTCATCTTTTGTGACAACCAGAGTGCTATTCAGATTTCTCACAATCTGGTCCATCATCAACAGACCAAGCACATTGAGATTCACATGCACTATATTCGAGAGCTGATTCATGAGAAGGTTCTTGATCTTCAATATTGTCTGACATTAGATCAAACTGTAGACATCTTCACCAAACCCTTCACTGAAAGCAAGTTCATTGATTTGATATCTTTGCTTGGGTTGCAACAAGTGTTCTCTTTTGTTGGGAGGGATTCTTAGTTCCTTCTCTCTCTCTCTCTCTCTCTCTCTCTCTCTCTCTCTCTCTCTCTCTCTCTCTCTCTCTCTCTCTCTCTCTCTCTATTCAGGGGGCGTGTACTCCCCTTTGTTGGGGGGAGCTTCTTCTTTGTTGGGGGGGAGGACTATGTATATGGGTACCTCATTGGGCTTCATTTTTCAGGACCCATATTTTCACCTACCTAAGCTATGCTTAAGGGGGGGTGTTAGTGTAGGTTTTTATTTTCCTTGTTGGGTTTATTATTTTCCCTTTTCCTAGGTTTTTGCTACACTTTAATTAATCTTGCTTAGGTTAATAAAGAATGTTTACTTAAGACAAGTGGGTATTGAGGTGTCAACATGCTATAAGGAGGTGCATTTACTATGCTTAGACCATCATGGTGGTCTCTCCTCATTGGCCCGTATTGCCACCTCCACCCCTCTCTTGAGTCTATATAAACATGCTATCTTGTGATAAGTTGAGACTTTGTCATGTTTTTATCATCAAAACTCTTAGGTTTTTGACATCTTTTGGTTTGCATAGTAGTAGTGAAGTATTGTAAACTGACTATATATATTCCATGTGTTAAACTTGAACTTATGAAATCATGTTTGAACTTTGCCAGTCTATTCCTGCAGCCATGCCATTTATTCCTGTAGCCAAGTGATTTGTTCCAGTTGCTATGCAGATTATTTAGGGTAATATTATATGTGAATTAATGAATGTATTAATTAAATAAAATACTTATGCATGTCCTTGTATGTTGTTTTTGTTGTAGTGCGGATAATAAATGATATCGCAGTGGATATTCTCCTTTCTTGCTTGAAGAAGGAAGAATCACGTAAGAAATAACTGGAGATCAAACTAAAGAGGAGCCGAGCGAGCACAAGGTATGGTATGAGCGGAGAAACCAGGTAGCACTACGAAAGATTAACTCTAGTGGGCATTGAATTCAAAAAATATCGCTACGACATGCAAAGAATGTGGTTCAGTCTAGATCCATGTTTCATACAGCCAAGCTCTAGTTATCTTCTTCATCAGTCAATCATCCACCTCTTCTTCTGGGGGTGATTTGAGTTGTCCATTATAGTTGATCTTTGTTTTTTAATAAGATCTTCCTTTTTTCTTAGAGGTTAGACAGAATAGAAAGGAATAGAGTAGAGAATTTTGATAAGCATTCTGGAGTTTTTCTTTTAAAACATGTAATCATTTTCAAGAAGCAATGAATAAAAGATATGTTGTTCTGATCTGCTAAAAGTATTTTTCTGGAAGCTTGATATCACTCATCCAAGGGGGCCCACTTAGTGAGTGATCCTATGTTTATACTCATTGAAAATAGTTCTTCTTTAGTTACAGTAAAAGTTCGTGCCTTGACTATTCCTGCAACCACTGAAAATAGATCCACTAACTATTCTTGTAGCCAAGCCAGAACAGAGTGATTTCTGTTATTTATATTACATCATTCTAACATTGTTTTTATAAGTTTTCCTGTAGCCTTCTATAATTTTCATTCTCACCTTTCCTTTCCGCATAATGTTAGTTATTGCAACAATGCAAAATAGCCATTAAAGGAGCTTAGTGCATATATAGTGTAGACCCATTTCAAGTTTTACATCCCTGGGTTGATAACTAAATGAACACTAGCCATGAAAATAGTAACTTTACCAGATGAATGTCCAAACTTTGGATTGAGATTTCAATTAGAGTTATTATTATTATAGTTGGAGTAAACATTTTTGGCATCATTGTCGGGGATGGTGTCAAACTAAGAACCTTTCATGTTATTACTATTTCCAGTTAATTGCTTTTGAGATTCTTTATTGTTTGAAAATTTCATGAATCTGCATCCATAGAAGAAGAAGAGACCCAAGAGGTAGATTTCTACCCACTCATCCTAATCATGCAAAAGATAATTTCCTAGATATAAATCCTTTTTCTAAACTTTACCAAGCCCCACAAAATTTGAATCACCTTGAATCTGAATTTCTGGAAGGTAGTCTTCAGTTCCTTTTTGGTATTCAATAAGAAGAATTTTCAATAGTAACAACCCCCACAAGTCTAATGCAAGGGAACCCTCCTCCTAGTGGGAATAATCCACCACCACCACCAGGTCCAACATTTGAGTTTCCCATCTCTGATCAACATGATAATGCTAATCTCAAGAACATTCCAACATCTTCACTCCCTAAATTTTATGGATTGGTGATAGAGGATCCAGACACATTTCTGTTTGAGTTTGATGTTCTCTGTAGGAATTTTGACTATACTACAGATGCCCACAGACTCAAAAATTTTCCTGCCACTTTGAAGGAGTCATCCTTGAGATGGTTTATGAGCTTGGGTAGTATCACAATCAATACATGGGATGAGATGAAATGGTTGTTTCTTGCAAAATACAAAGATTATTGTAGAGGTACTGATTGTCATGAGGATGATATCTTTAGAACAACACAAATTGAAGATGAGAGTCTTGAAGATTACTTGGAAAGGTTTCTGTTTAGTGTCAAAAAGTCCAAGCATAGAACTCTTAATGAAGATTCCCTCAAATTGATATTTTTGAGGAGAATCAGTGATGAATGCACTGATTCCTTGGATCTTATGGGAGGAGGTGACATTACACAATCCACTTGGGCTGAAATAGGACAAATTTGCAAGAAGTATTCCAGATTTATTTCTAAGAAGAATAGTAGATTTAAACCAAGGGCACCATTATCAGCATCTGGAACTAGAGTTTCTAGAATGGAACTTAGTCATCTATTAAAGGATTTCAAGGAGGACATTATAAACAATATGGCTACCCAGTTGGATACACTGGCAACTAAGAAGAACATGAGGAAGTCGATGCATTCCTTGCAGAATTATGTCCTCATTGTAAACAAGGAAAGAAAGATTGCAGATGTAAGATGGTTGCAAACATTGAGGTACCTAACTTCAAGCCAATTCAAGATGAGGATGAGAAAGTCTTCTATGTTGCTCAAAGAAGACCAAATTTTGAAAGACAAGGTATGCCACCCAACCCACTTTCTTTTTCTAGTTATAGTGGAAATTCTTATGCACCAAATAACTAATGGCAACCACAGTATTCTCAAAATCTTGGTAACTATGAAAATTGGTATGGTTCACAAGGCCAAGAGCAACATTTTGCTAATCAAATGTCACAGTGGCAGCAGCCACAGGGGAACTGGTACACACCTCAGGGCCAAGGAAACTAGTTTCAAGGGAATTGGAAACCTACTTCTCAATGGAGGGGAAGCCAACCATGGCCAACTCAATATTTTTCTTATCAGTCGCCTATTCAATAGCCACAACCTCCTACTTTAATGCCTCCTCCTATAGTTACTGCTGCACCACCTAAACCAACACAGTTGCCTACTCAACTATTGCCAAATCCAAATATCAAGTCTCAACAACAACAACAAGCTTATTCAGCTGATGTTAATCAGTACCCAGCCTACTCTTTATCACTAGATGACATTCACCTCTAATCTAGAACAACTTTACTTAATCCCTCTCATCTAGTTATCATTGAGGTACAGGAGGAGCACAAAATCTCTAATCCAATAGATACAATACCCCAGAATCAAATATTGCCACCATTTCCCCATAGATTGCAAAAAAAAGAAGTCCCCACGGAACAACAACAAATCTTTGATATTATTGATCAATTGAAGAACATTTGTGTTAAGATTCCATTATTGCAAGCAATGAAGGATGTTCCCATATATGGTAAGGCATTGAGAGAAGCATGTCTAAGAAAACCTAGCAGGAAGAAAAAAGATCCACAAACAGTGCATGTTATGGGTCAACTGGCTGATATTATGCTAGGTAAGATTGCCATTCCAAAGTATTCTGATCTAGGTAGTCCTTTTGTGAGTGTAGTCATTAATGGCAATCAAATAAAAAATGTTTTGATTGATTTAGGGACAACCATTAATGTAATGACAAGGGAAGTAATGAAACATCTTGAGATCAATAGTTTAAGGCCTACACCCACAGTTCTATAGCTTGCTGATGGCTCTACAGTGAGACCTGATGGTATCATAGAGGATGTAGTGGTTATTCTAGATTCCTGGGAATATCCTGCACACTTTATGATTTTATCTCCAAAGGAAACATTGGGAGGATATCCAGTCATTTTGGGTAGACCTTGGCTTGCCACAATTGATGCATATATTGGGTGTAGATCAGGGGATATGACTATTTCAGATGGGAGTTCTACAAAAACATTAGCCTTGTATTCTCCAGCACAACCCCAACTTGAACAACAACAAGTTGTTTGGCCTATCTTGGGAGAGGAATCTAAAGAAATTGACTCTATTAATCACCTTATGATGATTAATCAAGGACCACTCATGCAGTTATATGATGAGGAATCAATTCTTTATAAAATCCTGATAAATGAATTTATAGAAGAGCAAAAATTGCAGGAATTGGTTCTAAATATTGTAGGTTTGGACTTTCTAGCAGCCACTGATATATTGCATACTCTATTGCCATAGGAATTATCTTCTTCTCATTTTTTTGATACAAACCAAATTGATCTTACTTTTAAGATAGGGGTGGAATGGAATAAATTTTTGAATATCAATAAATATCTATCAGATACTCAAAAAGAGGGCCTTGTGGACTTGCTGAAACTTCATAAAAATGCTTTTGCATGGGATTACAAGGATATAAATGGGATTGATCCAGCAGTTTGTACCCACTGTATTTATATAAAGGATGAGTGTTGCCCACTCAGACAACCTCAAAGAAAAATCAATCCTTCTTTGAAGGAGATAGTTAAAGAAGAATTACAGAAATTGTTAAAAGATGGGTTTATCTATCCTATCTCTGATAGTCAATGGGTATCACCTCTGGTGATAGTCCCTTAAAAAGAAGGAAAATGGAGGGTATGTGTCGATTATAGAGCTCTGAACTTAGAAACCAGAAAAGATCATTTTCCATTGCCATTTGTGGATCAGGTATTGGATTCTCTAGCTGGTAAGAGATATTTTTCATTCCTTGATGGATTTAGTGGCTACAATCAGATCAGGATAGCCCCCGAGGATCAAGAGAAGACAACATTTACTTTCCCATGGGGAATGTATGCATATTTTTTTCTTCCTTTTGGGTTGTGTAATGCTCCAACCACTTTTCAAAGAGTAGTGATCAGTATCTTTTTTGATATTTCTCAAGATATTATGGAAATTTACATGGATGACTTTATAACTTGTGGTTCTGAATTTGATCAACCATTGGATAATTTGAAGAAAGTCTTGCAGCGGTGTGAAGACTATAATTTGTCTTTAAATAGTGAGAAGTGTTTCATCATGATGGAAGAAGGAATAGTCCTTGGTCATCATATATCTGTACAAGGCATCCAGGTGGATCCAACAAAGATTGAGGTCATTTAGCATATTAATGACCCTCTGAAGCAAAAAGATGTAAGAAGTTTTCTTGGTCATCTTGGATACTACATACGGTTTATCAAAGATTTTAGTAAAATTGCAAGTCCCTTATATTCACTGCTTACTAAAGATGCAAAATTTAAATGGACCCCAACATGCAATGAAGCTTTCTTATAGCTTAAGCATGCTTTGACTCAAGCACAAGTTCTTAAAGGGCCAAATTGGTCTCTACCATTCCAAATCCATACAGATGCATCTGATTATGCAATAGGAGCAGTGTTAGGATAGAGAATTGACAAATTGGAAAATGCAATTTTTATATTAGCAAGAATTTGCAGGGACCTGAATTTAATTACACAGTTACTGAAAAGGAAATGCTAGCTGTCATATATGCACTTAATAAATTTAGACACTATATCATAGGATATCCCATATTTGTGCATATAGATCATACTACAATTAGATATCTCATGAATAAGCCATCAATCACTAGTAGATTAGCTCGCTAGTTATTGTTGATGAAGGAATTTGATATCATAGTTGTTGATAAACCAGGGAAGTCTAATGTGGTTGCAGATTATCTTTCACGTCTTCAATTGCAAGAAGATTCTACAATAATAGATGACACTTTTCTAGATGAACATTTGTTTCTCATTCAATCTCACACTCCTTGGTATGCTGATATTGCCAACTATTTAGCTATAGCTAAGATGCCAATTTATTTCTTTCATAAGGAAAGAAGGTTACTAGTTGAAAAAAGTTTTAACTTCTCATGGATTGCTGATTGTCTATTTTATACTAAACCTAACCAAGTCATGCAAAGATGTGTTAGAGAAGATGAAACATATGACATCCTGCATGCATGTCATGATGAGCCATGTGGAGGTCATTTTGCTGCCAAAAGAACAATACTGAAAAATACTCAATACAAGATACTATTGGCCCACATTACATAAGGATGCAGGTCAGTACACACAGAAATGTGACTAATGTCAGTGAATGGGAAGACCTACAAAACTTGATGAGATGCCACTATATCCTCAAATATCAGTTGCACCATTTGACAAAAGGGGATTAGATTTTGTTGGCCCAATTGATCCACCTTCTAATGGCAGATCTTATATCTTAGTATGTACAGACCATGTAACAAAACGGGTAGAAGCTCATGCCATGACACATGCAAGAGATAATAAGGTAGCCAAGTTTCTTTATGAAGAGATATTTACAAGATATGGAGTACCAAGGGAAATTGTCTCAGAACAGGGACCTCAATTTACTTCAACATTGATAAAAGCTTTGGTCAATGAATACAATATAAGGCACAAAAAATCTACTCCATATCATCCACAGGATAATGGACAAGTAGAAGTTACATATAGAGAGTTTGAGGCTATTCTTACAAAAATAGTGTCTATTCACAAGAAAGATTGGTGTCACTAGCTTTCAGAAGCAATTTGGGCATATAGAACAACTTGGAAAACACCAATTGGTTCAACACCTTTTGAGATAGTTTATGGAAAAATAACAATGATGCCTATTGAATTTGAGCACAAAACCCTGAGGACAAATTTGCAATTAAATATGACATTGCTTGAAGCACAGAAAGAACACATTCAACAATTAAATGCTCTAGATGAATGGAGAAAGATAGTTGTTCAACAGACATAATTGATTCAAAATCAAAGAGCAAAATGACATGATAAATATATCAAGGAAAATAAATTCAAATTTGGTGACTGGGCACTACTGTATGATTCTAGATATAAAGATGCTATGGGAAAGCTTCAAACTAGGTGGTTAGGTCCATATGAGATAGAAGAAGTTTTCCATAATGGAGTTGTTCGTTTGTCCACAATTGATACTGTTCGATTTAAACTCTTAGTAAATGGTCACCGACTATGTCTATATCATAAGCCAGCTACTAAAGAAGAGTTCCTACAGCAGTTTACTCCACAAAGTGACATAGAGGTTCCTGCAGAAACTAACAAGGTTCTTGCAGCAACTGACAATGAGCCTACAATAGCTCATGAGCTTCCTGTTGCAATTGAGCAAGATAATAAAGGTAAAGTTCCTGCAGCCTCTGTAGTGAACATATTTGCCACTTCATAATAAAATATTTCCATATTATATGGGAATATTATTCTTTGTACATAAAATCCCATCCACGACATTCCATCCCATGTTCTTACCTGTCATTTCATTTCATTTCGCCATCATTTTCGTACAATTGTACGTAGGTGTTTATTGTGTTTTATTTTAATTATGTATTTATTAGTCCATTATGATTATATCCTATTTAAATCTGCTCCACTACCCAAAATCTTGTCAGCTTGTGCAGACACGTGCTAGGTTAAGTTGGGGGGGGTGCTTTATGGTTCGGTTTCCAAAGTGATTAATTATCAGTCCTTTTTGGTACTCCAAATAGATTTTTTCCCCATCATTACTTATTATGTTATTATTTCACGCAAGTGAATAATAAACTTTGCTACCAGAATTGAGATATGTAAGGGAATTTCAATTTAGCGAATTTCAATTTAGCAAGACTGTCAGATATTTTGGTTCAGCTGCAAAGATAGAAAAATAGCGGAGTAAGAGATGGGTGGTGATCCAATTCGTCATGAGCCAACAGTTCATGAAGTGTTGCTGCAGGATACTCTTTGTGAGCATTATTTCAGACACCATGGCTAGTTGGATTACTTCTTGAAAATCAAGGATTATAACGAAGAAATTGTTGTAGAATTTATGCATTCCTTTAATGAAGGAGAAGCTACAGTTAAAGGTTTGAGGGTTATTGCTATGGAGCAGTGAATAGTAGAAGTAACGGGGTTGTCGCAGAAAGGAGAGCTCTTTCCAGAATCAAAAGATGCAAGGAGTGCCAGGGTAGAGTTCACAACTCCCAAGGATGAACCCTTAATGGTGGACAAACAAGGAACTAGAAGGGTTTCTCTACTAGCACATTGGCCTCAAGTAGCTTTGTATGTTATGAAATACATTACATGTGAAGGGCGATATTCAAATCTGCATTCACCTCATTTTAAATTACTTAGTCATCTATGACATGGTTGGTGAGTGAATGTTCCTAATTTCTTATACCACCTCATTTCTACAAGTGCTAAGGAGATGCAAAAAAATGGAAATCGCTCCATTAGCCATCATGGATTGGTTAAGCTACTTGTAAAGCGGTCCCTGAGAGATGTTTCACAAATGGAATGGGGTGTATTTGAGGATATACAACAATTTAGGGTTGAAGATGAAAATGTTGCAGAACCCTCTTCCCCCGTAGTTGCTACAAATGAGGATTTGCTTGTTGCTGAAGGAGCTATAGTTATTATGGAAGAAAAGACAGTGAAATCAAGTGAAGAACAACCCTCTACTTCTCTTCAAAGAGATTCACCAGTTTTACGAAGGAAAGGAAAAGAGTTGGAAAGGGATGAAATAGATGAAGAACTTATGACCCAGCCGTAGGTAACTCAGATTCCTCTTGCAAGCAAGAGGCGTAGGACAAAAATAAAAACTCCTACAGCAACTGAAGCAACTCCTACAGCCATTCCAAAAGTTTATGTAAGAAGAACATGTAGAAAGACACAAAAGACTCATCCTGTGGATAATCCAACAGAGGTTATTATAGTGGAAACTTTAGAAGAAGGAAGCCTTACAGAGGATGAAATCCAAGAAAATGTTGCTGAGGATAAACTAGTAAATCTTTCTTCTATGGCACAACAATTTGAAGAAATGGTTGAAGATATTCTATAGCAGCCTGATGAAAATATTGGAGAGATGCCAGCTCAAATTGAGGAGTTTATTAAGGAAATCTCGTGGTCTAAGGTAGTACCTATTAGACCTCCTTCATCCCTAAGTAGTTTATCTATTGCTTTAACATTTTATAGACAATGGGAAATAGAGAAGGATAGGTTGCAGGGGATTATTGATAAACAACAAAAAGAAATTGAAAAGAGAGATAACAGAATTGAGGAATTAGAGGCTAAGGTAGAAATAATTTATGGCATGGTTCTTGAGTTGATGCAGTGTAGGGAACCTCCAAGAGTTTATGTAGTACATTTGAAAGAGCGGTATCTGAACTTCAAACTAAACCACATTGTTAGGGACCTTAACCCCTATTTAGAAAAACCTGAAGAATTCTTTTATGTTTACCAAACCTCTCCACCTGCTGTGAAGAATTTGCTATGTGAATTATACTTACATAACTATGTTGTACCCTTAGAGATGGAGTGGAACCCTTTATTGTATATTGGGGATATCCATATCGAAGCTTTAATGTCATGGATCTAAAATGAGATTATCATGGGGGCACAAGCCAAGGAGTATGAAAAATTAGAGCTTGACTGTCCATTACCATTAAGAAGGGAATCAGAAGCACCAAGAGTTCTTTATTATGATTGGCAGAAGTTACTGGTAAGAGATGATGTTAGAAAATTAGTGCTTCCAATGAGAGAAGAAGTATATCAAGCATATGAGCATTTGATTCAACTGATAGGACAGCTGCAATAGAAGGGTTAACTCAGTGTTGGAATAATCTACCAGAACAGTTAAAACAGGGAGAACCTTATTCACTACAAAATTTTCATGTAGCCATGCAAAGAGACCCCAAATACATACAGTTAGGTAGGGAGAAAGACAAAAACTAGCTACCATTGATCTTTCAACCCCCAATCCTTATGTGGCTACTTTTGGAATGTCAACCTACATAGCAGAACTATGATGCAGTCACAGAAGAAACAACTAGATGGTCCAGGCTGGAAAAAATGAAAGGATTTTATTGGAACTTGGCTTCAGGGGGGACAGGTCAGAGCACCATTGGTGATTTAAGAGTTACAACAAGAGTCAGAAATTTTCCTTTTGCTATAGGATCAGCAAATTCTTAAAGTTGGGGGGCATGATAAGTTGAGAGTTTTTCATTTTTTTATCATAAAAAATCTTAGATTTTTGACATCTTTTGGTTTGCATAGTAGTAGTGAAGTATTGTAAATTGACTATATGTATTCCATGTGTTAAACCTGAACTTATGAAATCATGTTTGAACTTTGTCGGTCTATTCCTGTAGCCATGCCATTTATTCCTGCAGCCAAGTGATTTGTTCCTATTTCTATGCGGATTATTTAGGGTAATATCATATGTGAATTAATGAATGTATTAATTAAATAAAATACGTATGCATGTCCTTGTATGTTTTTTTTGTTGTAGTGCGGATAATAAATGATGCCATAGTGGATATTCTCCTTTCTCGCCTAAAGAAGGAAGAATCACGTAAGAAATAACTGGAGATCAAATTGAAGAGGAGCCGAGTGAGTGCAAAGTACGGCATGAGCAGAGCAACCAGGTAGCACTATGGAAGTTTAACTCTAGTGGGCGTTGAATTTGCAAAATATCGCTACGGCATGCAAAGACTATGGTTCAGTCTAGATCCGCGTTTCCTGTAGCCAAGCTCTAGTTATCTTCTTCATCAGTCAATCATATGCCTCTTCTTCTAGGCATGATTTGAGTTGTCCATTGTAGTTGATCTTTGATTTTTAATAAGCTCTTCCTTTTTTCTTAGAGGTTAGACAGAATAGAAAGGAATAGAGTAGAGAATTTTCATAAGCATTCTGGAGTTTTTCATTTAAAACATGTAATCATTTTCAGGAAGCAATGAAGAAAAGATATGTTGTTCTGATCTGCTAAAAGTATTTTTCTGGAAGCTTGATATCACTCATCCAAGGGGGCCCACTTGGTGGGTGATCCTATATTTATGCTCATTGAAATTAGTTCTTCTTTAGTTACAGTAAAATTTCGTGCCTTGGCTGTTCCTGTAGCCACTGGAAATAGATCCACTGACTATTCTTGCAGCCAAGCTAGAATAGAGTGATTTCTGTTATTTATATTAGATCATTCCAACATTGTTTTTATAAGTATTCATGTAGCCTTCTATAATTTTCATTCTTGCCTTTCCTTTCTGCATAATGTTAGCTACTGTAACAATGCAAAATAGCCATTGAAGGAGCTTAGTGCATATATAGTGCAGACCCATTTCAAGTTTTACGTCCCTGGGTTGATAACTAAATGAACACTAGCCATGAAAATAGTAACTTTACCAGATGCATGTCCAAACTTCAGGTTGAGATTTCAATTAGAGATATTATTATTATAGTTGGAGTAAACACCTTGCTTGTATTTTCATATAGTTCGAGATAGTAATCTGATGATATTTTGCCTTGGAGCACTTCACATCAGTTTTCTCTCGGTATCACTATTATGCTATTTATTTCATTTGCATTTACAGTTTATTTGATCTATCTCTTTCAATTCAATTTTGGGTTGTAATCTATTTCTTGGATTTTAACACATCATATCACCCCTAACAACTCAATATGACCCCTTAGGACACCATATGACCCCTAAAAATGCCATATGGTATCCTAAGGGATCATATGGTGTCATAAGGGGTCATATGGTGTTCTATGACCCCTTAGGACACCATATGACCACTTTTAACATCCTATTACATGGCATAACCCCTTGTGACACCATATGACCCCTCAAGACATAATATAGTGTCATTAGAGGTCATATGATATCCTAAGGAGTCATAAAGTGTTCTAAGGGGTCATATGGTGTCATTAGGGGTCATATGGTGTCCTAAAGGGTCATATGGTATCCTAAGGGTCCATATGGTGTTCTATGACCCCTTAGAACACCATATGACCCCTAATGACACCATATGACCCCTTAGGACACCATATGGTTTCGTTAGGGGTCATATGGTGTCCTAAGAGGTCATAGAACACCTTATGACCCCTTAGCACACCATATGTTATTGTTAGGGATCATATGGTGTTCTAAGGGGTCATAGGGTGTCGTGAGGGGTCATATGGTGTCCTAAGGGGTCATATGGTATCGTTAGGGATCATATGGTGTCCTAAGGGGTCATATGGTGTCCTAAGGGGTCATATAGTTTTCTATGACCCCTTAGGACACCATATGACCCGTAACAAAACCATATGGTGTCCTAAGGAGTCATATGGTGTCATTAGGGGTTATATCATGTGCTAAGAGGTCATATGGTGTTCTATGACCCGTTAGGACCTTTAGGCCACCATATGACCCCTAACAACAACATATGGTGTCGTTAGGGGTCATATGATATTCTATGACCTCTTAGGACACCATATGACCCCTTAGGACACAATATGACCCCTTGCAACGCTATTTGGTGTCATAAGGGGGCATACTATGTCCTAAGGGGTCATATGGTGTTCTATAACCCCTTAGGACACCATATGACCCCTAACGACACCATACATATGATGTCATTAGGGGTCATATGGTGTTCTAAGGGGTCATAGAATATGGTATCATTAGGGGTCATAGAACACCACATGACCCCTTAGGAAACCATATGACCCCTAACGACACCATATGACCCCTTAAGACACTATATGATCCCTTAGGACACCATATGATGCCCTAAGGGGTCATATGGCCCACCATGATCCTGCACATACCCAAATGGGCTATATAGAGATATAAGATACCTAGAGAGGGAGAGAGGCATGAGATACCTGGACAAGGGGATATAGAGAGATGGTTGAGATAGATGAAGGAGGATAGAGAGAGGTTGGTAATGGTATGTGGATGGATATGTAGAGAGGTGGGGAGGGAAAGACGGAGAAACCTAGAGAGAGTTAGAGTGGGGCCAATGGAAAGCTGATGATGTAGACGGTGAAGAGAGAATAAGAATTAGTAGGGAAGGGAGAGACAGATGGGGATAAGGATGGAGAGGGAGATAGAGATGGAGAGGGGGAGAAAATAATGGAGATACCTAGAAATGGGAGGGAGGGATAAGAGGAGAGATGAAAGAATAAAGAGAGAGAGGAGTATGAGGGGATTGAAGGAGAGGTAGACATGGAGGGACTACAAGACCTAGGGAAGGAGAAGATAAAGAGGTGGGGGAGAGAGAGAAGAGAGGAAGAGATTTCAAAAATAAATAGGGGTAAATGGGGAGGGAGACATGGGGGAAGAGAGAGGGAGAGAACTAGAGAGGGGACAAATAGATAGGTGAGATAACTATATGGGGAAAAAGAGATGAGAGACCTAGATGGAAAGAGAGAGGATTGCGATAGATATAGGGGGAGAGAGAGGTTAGTAATGAGACATGTTGCATAGGTAGATAGGTGGAGAAGAAAGAAGTGATAAACCTAGAGAGGGGAGAGAGATTTGATAACCTAGAATGTAGAGAGAGAGAGAATACAAGAGGAAGAGAATAAAAAAGTGGGGGAGCGAGATATATATGGGGGTATGTATGGATGGGGAGATAGAGAGGGAGAGGGGAAGAAAGGAAGGGAGAGACCTACAGAGGGGAGGGAGGGAGAAGAGAAGAGATAGAAGAATACAGGGAGGAGTAAGAGGGGATGGATGGAGAGGTAGACATGGAGGGAGTTAGAGACCCATGAAAGGAGAAGATAAAGAGGTTAGGGGAGGAAGAGAAGAGGAGGGAGTTCATAAAGGGATAGGGTTAAAGAGAAGGGAGAGAGAGGTAGAGGGGGAGAGAGAGAACTATAGAGGGGACATATAGATAGATGAGAGACCTAGATGGAAAGAGAGGGGTGAAATAGATAGAGGGGGATAAAGAGAGGTGAGTAATGAGACCTATATGCAGAGGTAGATAGGTGGAGATGAAGGGATGGAGAAACCTAGAGAGGGGAGAGAGGGTGTGATGGAAAGGTAATGACCTAGAAAATGAAGATATATAATAAGGGAGGAAGAGAGAAGATCATAGAGTGGGGGAGGGAGATTGAGAGGGAGAGGGGAAGAAAGGAAGGGAGAGACCTAGAGAGGAGAGGGAGGGAGAAGAGAAGAGATAGAAGAACAAAGAGATGAGTAAGAGGGGATGGATGGAGAGATAGACATGGAGGGAGTGAGAGACATAGATATTGAGGATATATGTACATTTTGAGAGAGAGAGAGAGAGAAGAGAGGGAGAGAGTTCATAAATAGATAGGGGTAAGGAGAAGAGAGAGAAAGGTGGAGAGGGAGGGAGAGAACTAGAGGGTGGACAATTAGATAAGTGAGAAACCTAGAGGGGGAGAGAGAAGTGGGTAATAATATAGGGAGGGAGAGGTAGTGAGGTTAATATGGAGAGAGGGAGAGCCCTAGATATGGGGAGAGAGAGGAAAAAAGGGATAGGTAGTGACCAAGAGAAAGGAGTGGGAGGGGAGAGAAACAATAAGAGTGAGAGAGAAGAAGAGAGAGGGAGAGATTCAAGGATAGAGAAGTGAGAATGACAAGAGAGGGAGAGAAATAGGTCTAGAGTTTAGGGAAGATAGAGAAAGTGAGATATGTTGGCAAATGCACACTCCAATGAGAAATTGTAGGTGATTGAAGGTATTGTCATTGATGGAAACCTTACAATCATGTGATACTACCAGGAAGACATAGGAACTGGCACCGACAGACTCTACACCGGCATACAGGTCACCGGCACCAAAAAGAAGATTATTGGCACCCTAGCTGACAGGAATTTTGTATAAATGTATTTTGTAATTAATTGTAAAATCTTTTGTAAGCCGACATGGCAGATTGTAATATGACTCATATATGTATGAGATCATTGTAGATCATTTAGAAGGTGTGTATAATGTGAAGTATGAAAAGAAGGTAGCAGACCTAATATGCGAATTATTGGATAAGGGTTTATGTATATTGTAGAGCTTAAACTAGTACTGAATCTGGCATAGCAAATGTTGATCTGAAGCAGTACAAGACATTGGATTTGTATAATCGAATTTTGCAAGTTAGTGTGACTTCTTTTGTAATTGAGTAGTGAGCTCTAGGCACTTGGCCTTCTTGCATGTGCAAGCCCCTATTGTAAATAGTAATATTCCCTTATTGGCTAGTAACCGAATATTGTGGATCACAAATCCCACCGAGGTTTTTCCCACACTGGGTTTTCTCGCTAAAATATTATGTTATGGTGTGCTTTTCATGTTGTGGTTGTTGTTCTTATTTGTTGCATTATTTATGGTTTACCGGTATACAATTTTAATATGCTTTTCATGTTATAAGTTAAGAAAATTATATTACCAATTAGATACTGATTCACCCTCCCCTCTTAGTATCTTTGGGAATCCTAACAGGATAAATAGCTAAAGAATGCTAATAGGAGCATGTTGATTTCTAAACTTCTACATGCTGATTACTGAAATTTGATTGTTTGAAATTTTATATGATCCTTTAAAAACTATAATCTACATTATAAGTTATATAGAGCTGAAACCACTCTAAAACATCTTGCCAATATATACATGAAATATAACTTAAAGTATAAAAATGTTATATTTCATGTATATATTCTCATTTAGGGGTGGATATAACTTGTGCCCAAATTGGGAAATATACACACTCACAAAACCTTCATATTGGACAATACAGAACATTTGGCGCTCGCCAAATGTGAAAATTTGACTTTTCACATTTGGCACGCGCCAAATGTGAAAAGTCAAATTTTCACATTTGGCGAGCACCAAATGTTCTATATTGTCCAATATGAAGGTACCTTGTTAGTGGATTTCAAGAAATTAATAGCTAAAGGATATCAATGACTCAGTAGCTTCGAGTTACCCTGTTAAAGGATTTTCAACAAGACGGTTAAGGCTACCCTGTTAGGGGATTTCACAACTGTTGAAGTGGTTAAAGATCAATAGGTATATCAATGACCTGATAATAGCACTCAATGCCAATGCAGATCCACTTAAGCTCCTCTTCACCTTATGCACTTACACTCTGCAGATATGACTTCTCTCCTCTGGTCTAGCAAGAATCACGTATCTCTTCTCTTAGATACACACACACAACTTTTGCCAACAACCTCTGAAAGAATCACAACATCGTCCTTATAGGACAACAGATAGGTCAGTAGCATAAACCTTAAACCCTAAACCTGTTAGGTTAAGCAATTCAAATGGTTGTCAAGGTCTATGGTTCAGGAGGAGTTCACAACCATATATTTTTCCTTAAACCATAGACCATATATATGGTCTTCGGTTCCATTTTAGTCATGAGGTGGAAGTTTATTTTCTCATTGTTTGAGGCAAGTCTTCTTCTGGTCTGTACACCATCATTTTTATTACCTATAATTTTCTCTTCTGAATCTATTAGAGATCTTGTTGGGTGCTTCTCCTAATTCACTTTCTGACTACCGATTTACTTGTTCTTTTTTTCCTTTATGCAAATCTTCATCAACTCTTACATGCACACTTTCAATGACTCTTCTCAATCTTTTATCATACTATTTGTAGGCTTTCCTATGAGTAGAGTAACTGAAGAAAATAGCTTCATTACTCCTATAATCAAAACCACCTAAACTATCTCCATCTCTCTTGATGAAGCATTTGCTTCAAAAAACTTTGAAATATTTAACTAATGGATTTCGGTCATACCACACTTCATAACGTGTTATTCTGCTATTTGTTCTCAGCTGAACCCAGTTTAGTGTGTATACAACAATATGAACAACTTCCTTCCAATATATATCTGGTATGTTTGCTTCATTCAATATAGTTCTCGCCATCTCCTTGACAATCTGGTTTTTCCTTTCTACAACACCATTTTGTTGTGGTGCTCTTGGGGCTGAATACTATCTTTTGATTCCATGTCTCTCACAGTAGTCAACAAACTCATTTGATGTGAACTCACCACCCTAGTCAAATCTTAGACACTTCATCTTGCATCCACTTTCCCTCTCAACCATCTTTTGAAAGATCTTGAACCTCTCATATGCTTGTGATTTGTCATGTAGAAAAGTGACCCATGTCATTCTTGAGTAATCATAAATGAACAACATGAAGTATCTCTCACCAGCTAAAGCTCTTGTTCTGGTTGGACCACACAGATCATTATGCACAAGTTCTAAAGGCTTGAGGTATTATATTCTTTGGTCTTGAAGGTTACCTTAGTCTTCTTACCTCTTAGACATTCATCACAAAAGGTGCTTTCCAATTTGATGATCGGTGGTATATGTCTCACATAGCATTTTTTTCTCACCTTAACTAGATTATCAAAGTTTGTATGGCCTAATCTTCTATGCCACAACCAACTCTCATATTCTTGTCCCATCAAGCATTGGGACTCAAAGAATTCCTTCAAATTATACACATTTCCATTTGTCCTTTTTCCTTCTGCAACAATCTATCTGGTACTCTCCTTTCTTATCTTACAACCGGTAGAGTCAAAAGTGAACTTGTATCCTTTGTCACACATCTGACTCACACTCAAAAAATTATGTTTTAGGCCTTCCACATAGTATACACCACATTATTTTAATTTTCCATCTATGTTCAAACTACCTTTACCTTTTATCTTGATGGAAGAGTTGTCTCCAAACCTCATAGAACCTCCATTCCAACCATCAAACTTGATGAACTTCTTTTCATCTCCAATAATGCAATTAGAACATCCACTATCTACAACCCATAGATTCCTTCTTTCTGCATGTAGGACGGTCTATATAATCAGACTTGATTCTTCTTTATTCTTATTCTTCTCAACACAAACTCGGTTGGCTTCCTTCATCTTGTTTTCTACAATTTTCTGCTCTGGTTTTGATTCTGATCTTTCATCCGGTACCTATTTATTTTGCTTAGATGTCATGAGTTTACAATGTGGCCAACATTTTGACAATGATAGCATTTCACATTGACATTGAAAGATGAACTTGAAAAACTATTGTAGGATACCGGCTGACTTCTCCTACAATAATAACTCCTATGACCAAACTCATTACAATGATAACAAATAGCATTCATCTCCTAGAGTGCAGCAAACAAATTTCTACATTGAAAACTAGTGGGGGTCTTACCCATCAAACTACAATCAACAATTCTATAACTAAACTTATTACACTGGTAACAGTAACCATTTAATTTGAGTAAATATCGCTCTAGTTGCTTTGGACCGAAAAACCTTTGTCTCATCGAGTGTCTTCTTCTCATGTCATTGACTCTAGTGAACCCTTCATTATCAACCTTGGGCTTGTTAGTGCCCCAGAATGGGGTTTACACTGCAAGTAGGTAGAAACAAAGTTGATTCTTCATATTTTGTTAGAGGAGAAGCTAACTCCAACTATTTGAAATCTCCAAGGACTTGGACCAACATATGACAAGGATTATTGCTTATCCTTGTACACTTCGAGCTTTGCAAAACCCAGGAGGGTGATCCTTTGATGAACTTATAATCTATGTGCCATACTTATACCTTCACAAAAGTAAGTAGAAAATCTCAAATACAAGCTCAACAAAAAGGAGAATTCTCAAGGATAGCTAATCCTTCAATGATCCTCAACCTAGATGGAGCCTAAGATGGATGAAATGTACAAGAGTACATATAAGATAATGTGATATATTATTGAAATCAATTATGCAATAAATATAGATGAATAGAGCACATAAATGATTGCAAGGACTCATAAAAACTATGACCAGTGCCTCCTTCCATTTAGGCAACTGAGTTCTATATACATAAATGAACTACAACAAAATTAATCTAATAGCATGTGTATCTTAAGAAAATATTTCCTTACAACATTTCCCCTCTACAACCCTGATTTAAACTACTTATCAAATCCATGAACTAGTCCTATCATTTTCTAATCCTATTCAAGCTTTTTAATTGACCCCTTAGATCAAAACAATAACATAAAACACATACACCACAATAGTGCAGTGAATGAAAGAAATCCTTGACCATATTTCGTTCAAAAAATGATAAAATTTCACAATGGAGAGAAATAAATCAGAATTCCATTTCTTTTTAAATCAATTTTCTATCTCTGTCATAAAGACCATTTATACATAACTCCTTCAAGAAAATGCAAGAAAACATATACTCATGACTCTTATCTATTTCTATCTAAAATCCTTACAATTTGCTCACTTTCAAGTAAGACTTGCTATCGGAACCTTATGACTCTAAGAATTCTCAAAATTACTAAGTACAGAGACCAAATTCAGAATCCTTTCCCCTAGCCTTGAATTCCCTTTTATAGAAATAAGGGAGCAAAACAAGCTATAGGCCAGAGAAGACACCTGTCATTCAGAAAATGATTGGTTACCCACAAATTTGTTACAAAAGATTCCATTTAAGGAATAACATAACCAGGACATAAATATCTTGCAACTAATTCATCATAGCACTTTATGCATCTCCTTTTCCTTTTGCTATTGTTGATGAATTTTTGAGGAGGGCCCACTTCTTCTACTACTCACGTCCAAAAAGTCACCACTACATAGAACCCAAAACCATCTGCTAGGATTCCACATCATATAGTTAGTTAACTAACAAGTTGATGTCCTCATTCATTCCTTCAGATACATATTCCCCCACTCAACATATTCCTCATTTGGTGGATACTTGAAAATCATGACCTCATCAGCCTTTGTTCTATAGGGAACGTACTTGACCGCCACTTGATTCACCTCCCTTTCAAAATTTTTAAAAAATGACCTAGTATATATTATTTTATCCATGTTGTCCTTTAGCATGCCAGTACACAAATCATCACAGATCATATCCACTTGTGTATTGATATCTCTTTCTGCCTCTTCCTTTCATAACTGCAAAGGTTTAATCTCTCTATTTTCATTCTCAACACTAGGCAGAAGTATCTCATTCATTTTACTGAAGATTCTCATCAACTATCTTATTTTACTTTCTATATTATCCATCAGCATTTAAGTCTCCTACATTTATTTTACCAACAAATAAGCTGGTTGAAGTATTGTCGGCCTCCCAGCATGGTATTTTGAAGTCATGGACATTATTCTGAGCTTATTTTCCCTTTGTAAACAATTTGTGAACAAAGGGATTTCTACCTCTTTATCCCTATCAAAACTCTGAATAGCGTTAAACAATAATAATATAAAGAATGCACACTATTCAATCTACTATCCACTTTCTCATTTAAGTGAATCAATACCGAGCTAACTTCCTCCCTCTGCTTAATGGCAGATTGATCTTCTGACTCCTTTAGCTTCTGCTCCAGATCACCAATATTTTTGAAAATTTGATCTCGGGTTGGGTCAGTATATCGAGAAGGTTTAGGTTCATCATCAATATAAGGTACTAGCAGCATTATAGGAGCATATGTCTCACCACCTAGTGGAATTGTTGTATTCATATGTGAGAGTGGTGGGGACCTGGATGTTGATAGGACTAATGTAATGGCAAGGGTTGAAGAAGATGCTTCTAGCTGTCTCTCCTCAAGAAGCTTAACTTTTGTTTGTAGCTCCACATATTTCTATTGAGTTACATTATAATTATAAAAAAAAATCTCAAACCTCTTTACTAACCCCTTCTTGTCCTTGGCTTCTCTCTTTGCGGTCTCATGGGCCAACTTGGTCATATCAACACTTATTTTTGTAGCTTCAACACTTGATGTATTAGAAGCTTTCTTTATAATAAGTTCTCCTTTCAAATTTGGGTTTATATCATTGATATCAGGCTTTCTAGGCCCTTGCTCTAATGACCATATTGCCAAGGTTGCATGATCATCTATAAAATCTGATCCTTTGAAAGCCAACCTTGCTTCATCTTCTAAGCTGTATTGTTGGCCTCTTGATTGTCTAATTTTATCAAATACCACTGTATCATCTATATCTCATTCATGCAAGATTAAGATACCTGCCTGATTTACAATCTTTATGCCCTCATCTATCGTGATTGCTTTGAATTGTTCCATCATCCCAGTCTTGACCTCTTCCTAACTTTTGAGGTCAAACCTATCTAGCCTCTGGGGCATTCTCTCAGCACTTTTCTTCATGTATTCATCAATTTTTACTTTGCACATCATTTGAAGGAAGGCTAGACTCTTCATAAAAGCTTCATCTTCAAGGAATTTCTTGCATGCCTCCTTTCTAGCATCCTTGAACACTCTTCCTTGGATATCTAGAGAAGCGATGTCAAATTCTAGAGTGGGTGGCATTAAAGGGATACCAATTTGCATTTTTGCACTTGTAATCTTAATGGTGTGTGTATTTTGTGGTTCTTCCACTTGTTGATCTCCTCCTTGTTCTTCAAATTATTGAAAACATGAAGAGGGTACATCTGGTAGTGAGGGACTTTTATCTAATTCCTCTAGATCAATGACCTAGAATCCTTTCAAAGGTCTTACCTACATCTCTGGGGCTGGCTCTTCCCTCATTATTTTCTTTCCTTTCCTCTTAACCATCTTTCCACTATCACTACCACTATCCTCATCACTACTCTCCTCCTCCCTCAGTATTTTTATTATAATACCACCCCTTGGAGGGGGCTCATAACTAGGTTGAGTCTACTCTAACCCATATGTCTTGTGAGGTGGTGGAGGAGGAGGAGGGCTAGGATGTTTCATCCTCATTCATTGAATCATAGCTGCATCTACTGGTGAAATGGATGTATATTGTTGTATACTCTTCTTCTTGATCTACCTGCCATGAATTTCCTCAAGCTTTTCTCTCTTCTCTTTCAAAGCAAGAATTAACTCATCAAAATTATTGATAACAAAATCAGCTTTGGCAGAGAAAGGATTGAAGGCTCTTACTAGATCATAGCTTGGATCCATTTTGTGTATAATTTCCCATAGCTTTCTAAAAGCTATCCACTTCTCCTTCTTCCAATCTTGAGTAGAAAAATCGAAATCATTCCCCATTACATCTTCAAGGAAGTGGTGTTCATGGGATAGTGCAATTTCTTTTATTTTGTTTGCATTCTACACTCTTATGAGAATTGTTGATGTTGTCATTGATGGAAACCAACTGGCAACATACTAGCAAACATCTATCAACCCACCGATAGGCACTTCACCGGTAATAGACTTCTATATACACCGGCAGGCACTTCACCGACAGTGACAATAATGCTTACCGACACTAAAGCCGACATGGAATAAACTTTGTTTATTGTTTTATATTGCAATTATTTTTTGTAAAAGCCGATGTGGCATATTGTAAAAGACTCATATATATGCATGAGATCTTATAGGTCATTTTGGAAGAGAGTAAGGATGATTTTTGTGATATAGTTGATAGTGAAGGTTTTTGGTAATAGATTGAGTTTAAACTAGTACAGAACCTGGCGTAGTTGATGCTGATCTAAAGCAGTACATTGTATTAGATTTTGATAATCCATTTTGTAAGTTAGTGCGACTTTTGTTTTGTGATTGAGCAGTGAGCTCTAGGCTGCTAGCCTTCCTGCATGTTCAGGCCCCTCATTGTAAGTAATATTTATTCATTGGCTAGTGAGTGAATATTGTCAGTCACAAATCCCACCGAAGTTTTTCCCACACCGAGTTTCCTTGTTAAATATCTCATGTTATGGTGTGTTCTCTATGTTGTCTCTGTTATTCTTATTTGTTGCATTAATTCTTATTTACCGGTACACTGTTTTGGGATACAAAGTTCTTAATAAGTTTAAATTTTTTGCTAACCGGTTAAACATTGATTCATTCCCCCCTCTCAGTGTCTTTGGGACTATCATTGATTCTAACAATTGGTATTAGAGCCTGGTCCTCTATTTTCAAAAGTTCCTAACAGCTTCAGGAAGATTCTGACACCAATATAGATGGAGAGCTTAAGAAAACAATTGGAAGGAGCTCTTGTAGATTATGATAGAGAGAAATTAAATAATATCAAACTTGAAGATGATCTGAGGATTGCACAAGAATTCATTAAAGGACTTCAGGAGAACCTTGTTATAGCACAAAGTAAAAGAAAAGAACTTCATGAGAAGATGTAGAAAGATGCTGATGAAAAAGAAACTCTTAATGAACTTGCAAACAAATGGAGACAGGAAAATAGTAATATGAAGAATGAAATGCAAGATATGACTATGCGGTTATGTAAAGACATTGAAGACAGGAAGAAGAATGAAGAAGATTTGACTAGGAGACTCAATGATGCTGGAAATGAAAATGTAAGACTTAGTCATGAAAATGATATGTTGAAGACAGATCTGATTCACATGCAACATGATAAAACTGAGCTTGTGAGACAAAAGGAAATTATGGAAAATGAGTTGGCTACAACAAATCAACACAAAGAGAAATTCAAGAGAAGTTTAGACAAGCTTTATGACATGTTGAAAAGTCAGAAACCTAATGGAGATACAAATGGACTTGGATTTGAGATTGGAGAAAGTTCTGGTACTGCAAACAATCTAGAACAGAACAAACCGGTAAGACAACCTAATGCTTATAAGTTTAATGTCAAATGTTTCAATTGCAACAAATATGGTCATAGAGAAAATCAATGTAGATTTAGAAACAATCAGAATATTAATGTACCCACCGGTCAATGTTCCAAATGCAACAAAGTTGGTCATAATTTAGAAAATTATAGAATGAATGTGAAATGCCATGTTTGTGGAAGATATGGACACCTATCTAATCAATGTAGAACATAAACCGGTGTAGGATATGGAAAGGTTATTCAGAGGAATAATGTGACTTGTTATGCTTGTAACAAAATTGGACATATTGCCAAATTTTGTAGAAGCAAGACTTCACCAACAAACTTTAAAGGATTCAGTTTGAAAGCCAAAGAAATGGTAGATGAGGCAAAGCAAGAATTTTCAAAACAATGGATTAGGAAGAGAGATCAGAATGTTGATGAAACTATCTCTATACTGGTAGAATAAAGTAATCCTCCACCGGCAAGAGATTCTTCATCCAACTGAGAAGTTACCCTTTGGGGGTATTGCAGTAAGTTGAAAATCATGCAGATTACCCTCGGTCGATGGTGAGAAGATAAATTTCTTCTTTACCAGCAGATGTGTTAAGTTTTCACTTAACTAGCGAGTATTTAATGTGGCTGGTAAAGACAAATGTCATTATAAATCAACTAACTTCCCTCTTTTTGAGCTCACCGAGCATTCAAATTAGGAAAGAGCTTAAAAATAAGCTTTGTCCTAAGTTGCACAATCTTATTTCCTCGAGAATAGAAATATCTAAGGCATTACTTTAGGGAGAATGATCACCAGAAGATCACATGCATTATCTCACTGGCAGGATCCAATAAACTGAGGCAACTTTGAAGGAAAACAAAAGGTTTATGCAGAGTTTGAATTTGGTTTTGGCATATATCTTTCAAATTGTAACCAACCAATTATAGACTTTGAGGTAAAATTTTGCACTCATTTGACTTTTTTTGACAACCTTTGTCATTGATGTCAAAGGGGGAGTAGTGGAGAGAAAAATACTTCTTCAGAGGAGATCATTTTCTCAGGGGGAGCACACCTTTTGTTAGGACCCAGAGGCAACTAAGAGGAGGGGGGGAGGGGGATGAATCAGTTGTCTATTAATTTCAACCCAAATATATCTTAATCAAACTTGATGCATAATGCTAGTGTAAAGCGGAAAAATCACGATCGAACCCTAGTTGTTCTCCCCTCTTCCAACTCCGAGGAGAGAGAAGGGAGGTTTGCTAGGATTTGATGGTTTTTCACTTAGGGGAGAGACTTTACATTCAAAAGAGGGGTTGAAACTCATAAGATCCAATCCCACACAATGTAAGGTTGGATGCTAAATGGATTTCAAGGGTTAGGAAAGCAAGGCTACCCTCTTTTGTAAAGAATGTTGTTAAGGAAATTAAGCTAAGCATGCATAGAAAGTCATAAAGATTCGCTTATAAACTGAGTTCGGGTTATAGGATGAAGCTGCGGACCTGGAATTAGTAGTAGAATGTCGATACGGCATTGTCCTACAAATTTGAGCAAAATTTGTCGAGACGATGGCGCCCGGCGCCACGGTCCTCCGAAAAATCCGCGAAACGAAGGGGGATCTGTTCGTCTCTGCACAAGGATTCCAGATCTTCAATTTCAGCCACGTACCTGCAACCTACACACAGAAAAGCAAAGACGATTGGGGGGTTAGGGATTGGGGGTTTGCCTTTAGGTCAAACCCCGGTTTTGGAATTAACCAAGAAATGAGCAAGAGCTGTAAATGTAAATGTATGTAAAACAAGTACTAATACCTTGTTCTAAGGATGTTTGTATCCTTATGTGCGAAGGTATAGATGTTGTATGTTGTATGTTGTAGCATGTAATATGTGATCTCCTCTTCAATGGTTGAATCCTTGACTTGAATGCAATACTTAGCCTTGAATGGAGACTTGAAATGATCAATTGCTTGAATGCTTGAATGCTTGAATGCTTGAATGTTTGAGTATAGTTTCCACGCCTTTTCCATCATCCGTCTATCTATCCAAATGAGAGAGGAAAATGTTGTTTATATACTTGTCATTTAGGGCTGATAGATTGATTTTCCCGACCTTAGGCCGACCAGGAAAGTTAATTTCCAATTTGCAAACAAAAAGACCCGAGCCCCTTAGGAGACCGGGCCCAAAATAGGACCCAGGGACCAGGGCGCTGGGCGCCATGGTCCTGGGGACCAGGGCGCTGGGCGCCCTAGTCCTGAGGGACTAGGGCGCTGGGCGCTCTGGTCCCACCTCCCGGGACATCAGGGTGCAAGGAGGTTCAGGCCAGGGTGCTTGAAAAATGTAGTTTTCAGTGTCGTGAGCAAGTTTCAGGGTCTCCATTCAGGTTGCGTGTTGCGTTACCATCGTGAAGACCGAAATGCAGTCAAAATTGCAAGTGTCGCAATTTTAGGACGCTACATTTAGCCCCCACTTTAGTGGGAGTATGTATGCTCATACTTCCGGTAAAGTACAAGGAAACAACATTGAATAGACTTTCACCACGTCAAGGAGGCAAGATACACCAAGCCCCCAATGGACTAAGGATCTTACGACTTCGATTGACAAAGTAAAAGGGAAGATCGCGAGGAAGAACCATGACTGTCAGTAGTAAGGCTCCCTCACTATGAGTCATGCAAGAAAGATATCAAAAATTTTCAAGGCAAGGTTAAATTTACCAAGAAATTTTCAAGTATCTTGAAAAGATATGAACGGGATGTATGCCCCCCTACGTTAAAGCGATCGCACACGCCTCACCGGGGGTGATTGTTTTAACGTAGTGATACATATAAGAAATGAGAAAGGAGCACGTTATCGCAAGGATTTAGCCCCCAAGTGTGAGATAAGCCCAAGGATAATAGACACAAAACATAAAGCACGAGGTGACTTCACTTTCCTCGGGGTCAGTATGCTGTATGATAACTCATGTATATATATCATATGTATGTATGCATAATTGTTCTTCATTCCCCAATCAAGGAAGGTCACCTAGAAGAAGGGAACACATGTGTCTTTTGAGTCAACATGAGAGAGATCGAGAGATCTCAATGCTTTGCATCGTCCTCAAGTAGACAACACCAAGGACAACAAATAGAAGAATGAGAATAACATATAGAAGAAGTAACAAAAGAGAGGGGGAGAGAATCTGCTATGCTAATGTAACTAGTCTAGCATGTCATCTACCCCCCGATCTTGCTGATCAATGTTTTGGGAAGGCAGGGAACACGCCAGAGGAGGAACATCCAACACAGCAGATGGAGCTATCACAAGATCCAAACAAGGGCTATGTTCATGTTCCGGGCCACATTGTTCTTGTCTAGGAGCTAGGATAAGTGCTTTAGAAAATTCATTAGATAAATGGTTATCGACATCAACAAGTTCATATTCACTATCAGAAGCAAGAGGAGTAACATGTTCATCATGAATAACATTTTCATCTATAGCATCATCAAGATTTATAAAAATAGGATCTTTAACTCGCACAGGATCAAGACCATCATGCATCTTATGTTTAGGAGATTTAGGCTCAATGTCCGGCTGAGGAGAAAATGGAATAATGCTTGTTGAAGGTGTTTTTGGAGATTGCAAAGTTTGAGAAGCAGCTGCCTGAGCTCTAAGACGACGCTTTCGTCGGCGTTCACGTGCAGAACGATTTCGTCTAGTCTTAGTAGGAAGTGGAAAAGATTGAGGAGGAGGAATGTTCTCATCCTTAGCACTTGGGTGTTTAGGTTGTGGTCTCTTAGGCTGGATAATAGGAGAGGAAGAAGGTCTCTTCTCTCTATAAAAAGAAGGAGGAGGAACTGCTCCATATAAGGGAAGAATATTTGGTTTAGGGAGAAGACCAAGTCCATCATGACGAGGAGGTATAGGTCTACTCTTCGGAAGTTTATTAGGTATAGACATAGTCACATCCATAGGGATGGGTTGGGAATCTTCTTGAGGAAAGACATTAGTTTTATCTTTCAAAGGAAGAACTTCCTTCTCAAGAATGATAGGAATGTCAAGTTTAGGTGTTCTAGGTTCACTTAGAGATAGGATCATATCTATTTTCCACTTTTGATAAGATTTGAAAAGATGATCACTTCGCGGAGGAAGAGATTGGAATTGTTTAGGCCAAAAGTAATCAATAGGAACACTAGAGGTTCTTTCAGCTAGTTTAAAGAGACTATGATTGACAGTAACGACTTCACCATTATGGGGAAATTTCAAACACTTATGAATAGGAGAAGCAATAGCTTTCATGGAAGATAGCCAAGGATAGCCAAGCTTCACACGAAATTGTTCAGAAGATGGAATAATAGCAAAGTTCACATCAAGAGATTTGTTATGGACCTCAATAGGCAATGTAATAGAACCAATTGCAGGAGAAGAAAATGCATCAAATAATTTCACAATCACATCTATTTTGTCATAGATCACTTGATTCAATTGCAAAGTAAAAAGAAATTCTTCAGTAATAACATTAATCATGCACGAAGGATCAATAAGCACTCCACGGCAAGGTGTATTCTTGACTTTTGCAACTATGTATAAAGGACCATCAGGTGCCCTAATAGTTTCACTGGAATCAAATGTGATGGAAGGTTCTTTAGGGATTTCTTGCTGCTCTACAAAGTTAATCACATTTGGAGTCATAGACACAAGACCATTAGATGAGAGAGAGGAATCATTAGCCTCAATTGCATTAGAGGTATGAGAAGGCAATGGATCAGTGAAAATCTGAAGATTTTGATTAGGAGGAGCTACAGATGTATTGCCTTTATCATTCACTCCAGAAACAGAAATAGTATTATTATCAATCAAATCCTGAATTTTACCCTTTAAAGAAAAACATTTTTCAGTATCATGACCAGGCTGACGATGAAATTGACAAAAAGCTTTGTTATCAAAATAAGGTGAAGTAATCTTTGTAGGATCAATTTGTCTTATAGGAGGAAGAGTAAGCACATTTTGTTCCAATAACTTATTCATAATACTATGCAATGATTCATTCAAAGGAGTATACTTTCTTTCTTTCTTGAAAAATTTAGAAATAGGAGGCACACCTGATGCTGCATTCACATTGTTGTTGATGATGTTTTCATTGAATTTGATGGAATCTCTGTTCGGTTTAAACTTCCCAAATGGTTGTTGACTGCTATCACCCTTATCACTCGGAGCCATAGGATGTGATTGTTCCATTTGACTCACAGTCAGTTGATAATTGTGAAGAGTTGCACACAACTGTTGGAAAGAAGTAAACTCAGAAAACAGAAGTTTGTCTCATATATCCTTTTGTAAATTAGAAATAAAGATTCTTTGAATATAATTTTCAGGCACTGGAAAAGAAATTTGAGCATACAAATGCTTATATCTACCAATGAAATCAGTCACTTTTTCTTTAACACCTTGTTTACAATGCATTAAATCAATCAAAGTAACTTTAGGACTTATATTGTTTTGAAATTGTTGAATGAAAGCATTTGCAAGTTGTTCGAAAGAAGTAATAGAATAAGAAGGCAACGAGCAGTACCATTGTAGGGCTTTGTCTCTTAATGTTCTAGTAAATAGTTTTGCAAGCAACCTTTGGTCATAAGCAAAATCAGTACAAATTGTTTGAAAAGTCTTAACATGTGTCAGAGGATCTCCTTTACCATTATAAAGTTCCAAATGCGGGATTTCAACATGTTTAGGAGGAATAGCTCGGACAATGTCAAGAGAAAGTGGGCTCGCAACATCAAATGTGGGCACACTAAACTTAGATTGATTCATAGAGGCAATTTGTTGCTGTAAAGAAGAGACAGTTTGTGCAAGATTGTTAATGGTCTCTTCAGTCGAAGAATTCATATTAGATGTGTTAGATTGAGATGGAGGTGTTATGTTATTGAAAGAAGGTAAAGAGTAAGGTGGTGGGACTCTATGATAATTAGTCATAGGAGATGATTGGACAAGAGGAACACTACAAGGAGGGATGGAATGGTTAAATGAATTGCCCCCTTGTGTCATGTTCATTTGTGAAGATATAATAGGAACACTCATTGAAGGGACGAATGAAGAAATCGGATTGAATGAAGGAATAGGGTTAATTGAAGAAGAGGGATTGCCCCCATGACAGGTGATCATAGGAGGAATGTCTTGTGTAGAAGTAGCCATTATGTTTGATGTAAAGGAAGGTATACTAGCAATAGGAGTCGTCAAAGGAACAGAATGATTGACTTGAGTAGGAGGTTGTGTATAACCTAAGGTTTCGGCACAACTCTTCATAGGCATCACATTTGAATTCACAATGTGTGCAATACCACGCAAAATATCAATTCCATTCTTATCACTTTGAAGCATATGTTTTAGACCCTCAATTAAAGGAAGAGCTTGACTATCAGGGTATTCTTGAGACATCCATTGTCGAAAATCGTCAAATTGGTTATCCAATTTTGAAAGTTGTTCTACAAAAACCTCATGGAGAGCTTCTTCATCATTAGGAGGATTAGAGGAATTACCCATGTCCTCATTAAAAAGGCTATTCAAATTAGGTTCCATCTCCTCAGTAGTTAAACCTTGGAAAGACTTAATTCTATGGCTTCGTCTAACGGGAATAGTGTAAGTAGGGCTTATTGTTGTAAAACTCATGCACTAGAAAGAGAGAGAAGATTTTGAATTTAGAGGTAGCAATCTTCAGTAAAATCAGCCAATCTTCTGGATTTAAGCTATTAAATGTAATCACAACAGTCTCCCGAAATTTCAGAAAAAATGTCCGGGACCGTGGCGCCCGGAGTGCAACACGGTCCTTGCAACTTTTTTTGAAATTTGCAGGGATGAAAGGTATGATGATGTTAGAGCTAATCTGAAAAAATTGAGTGATTTTACGATCTGTAGATAGGCCAAATTAAAGTTGTAATCTTAAAATTGAACCCTATCAAGATTGTCGAAAAATGCAAAATTTGAATTTTGAAAAAGAGAGGGAAACTGAAATTTTGAATTTTATGATTTTAGAGGGAATGTCAAGAGCAATGCAAATTTTAAAATTTGAAAATTGACTCAATTTCACGCAAAATTCAATTTTCAAAGCGGAAATCAAAGTTGTTGTAATTAAACACTTAATTTCAAAAGTCACAAAATGCAAGAATTTGAATAAAGCACTGAAATTTCGAATGAATGCAAACACAATTTTCAGATTTATGATAATAAAAACACAATTTTGACACAAAATTTTAATTTCAATGATTTTTGAATGATTAGAAGCCTTAATCCAAGCAATCACAAGACCAACTTTGACTGTAATTTTGAAGGTGTTAAAATTGATAAAATCAGCCAAAATTCTGGATTTTAGCAGGAAAATACAGTAAGATCTAGCTCCCGAAATTTCGGAAAAAATGTCGGGGACGATGGCGCTCGGAGTGCACACGGTCCTCGCAACTTTTTTCCAAATTTCCAGGGATGAAAGATATTGTGATTTTATTGCAGAATCCAAAGTTACAGCTGATTTGGAGATGTTTTGATTGGTCAAATTGTCGGACAAAGGTTGAATCAAGAGGGTTTCAAAAATTAGGGTTTTGACACTTAACCACTTAATTTTCAGAATTAAAGCACAAATATGAATTGAAAATTTGTAATAGAAGGGCAGATCTGAAACAAACATCAACAACTAAGCATTTCACAAGTTTAATTACTAAAAAGAAATTTTAGGGTTTTTATGCAATCACCTCTAAAATTTTGCAAAAGATCAAACATGGAAATGTAATCAATTTTTTTTTTCAGATCTAAGCATGAAAACTCAGAAAGGATGTTCACGTCGGGTTCACCAAAATGTAAAGCGGAAAAATCGCGATCGAACCCCAGTTGTTCTCCCCTCTTCCAACTCCGAGGAGAGAGAAGGGAGGTTTGCTAGGATTCGATGGTTTTTCACTTAGGGGAGAGACTTTACATTCAAAAGAGGGGTTGAAACTCATAAGATCCAATCCCACACAATGTAAGGTTGGATGCTAAATGGATTTCAAGGGTTAGGAAAGCAAGGCTACCCTCTTTTGTAAAGAATGTTGTTAAGGAAATTAAGCTAAGCATGCATAGAAAGTCATAAAGATTCGCTTATAAACTGAGTTCGGGTTATAGGATGAAGTTGCGGACCTGGAATTAGCAGTAGAATGTCGATACGGCGCTGTCCTGCAAATTTGAGCAAAAGTTGTCAGGACGATGGCGCCCGGTGCCACGGTCCTCCGAAAAATCCGCGAAACGAAGGGGGATCTGTTTGTCTCTGCACAAGGATTCCAGATCTTCAATTTCAGCCGCGTACCTGCAACCTACACACAGAAATGCGAAGACGATTGGGGGGTTAGGGATTGGGGGTTTGCCTTTAGGTCAAACCCCAGTTTTGGAATTAACCAAGAAATGAGCAAGAGCTATAAATGTAAATGTATGTAAAACAAGTACTAATACCTTGTTCTAAGAATGTTTGTATCCTTATGTGCGAAGGTATAGATGTTGTATGTTGTATGTTGTAGCATGTAATATGTGATCTCCTCTTCAATGGTTGAATCCTTGACTTGAATGCAACACTTAGCCTTGAATGGAGACTTGAAATGATCAATTGCTTGAATGCTTGAATGCTTGAATGCTTGAATGTTTGAGTATAGTTTCCACGCCTTTTCCATCATCCGTCTATCTATCCAAATGAGAGAGGAAAATGCTATTTATATACTTGTCATTTAGGGCTGATAGATTGATTTTCCCGACCTTAGGCCGACCAGGAAAGTTAATTTCCAATTTGCAAACAAAAAGACCCGAGCCCCTTAGGAGACCGGGCCCAAAATAGGACCCAGGGACCAGGACGTTGGGCGCCATGGTCCTGGGGACCAGGGCGCTGGGCGCCCTGGTCCCACCTCCCGGGACATCAGGGTGCAAGGAGGTTCAGGCCAGGGTGCTTGAAAAATGCAGTTTTCAGTGTCGTGAGCAAGTTTCAGGGTCTCCATTCAGGTTGCGTGTTGCGTCGCCATCGTGAAGACCAAAATGCAGTCGAAATTGCAAGTGTCACAATTTTAGGACGCTACAGCTAGTAAATCAAACTTAATGCCGGTTGACATTTTAACAATTAATAACAATACCGGTGAAACTTAATGCTTGAAATGAAAGAGAAACAACATCCACAACACATCACATAGATATTTGTATGTGGAAACCGTATAAGGGGAAAAACCATGGTGGGAAACCTTACCCACAATCAAATGATACTACTACAGATAGTATGTGTGTACAAATGGGGTTTGCACATGCAAAAAGGCCAACTGCCTAGAGGTCACTGCTCAAATGGGAGTCGCAATGACTACAATAGGATGGTTAAATCCTAGATAATGTATTTCTCAAAATAGAATCTTCATATGATGGACTCAGTACCAGTTAAGCTCTTATTATCTCCTTGATACCTTCCTTTAATCTTCAAATGATGTCTGCATGTGTAGCTCTGCGTATATTCACATATATCGAATATCATAACCTTACCATACTATATTACGTTCCTTTCTTCACATAATCTCACAAATGAGATCTTACATATATACCAAAACCTAAGACCAAATGTGTAGGTTGGCTCACTAAGAATATTACTATTGAATCAATTACAAATGAATTAATATGTGATGCATCATGTCGGCTCAATGCATTTACAATAATAACCAATCAATAAATCATCTCCATAATGTGTCGTGCTAATCTGGAATAGATAACGCTTGCCGGTCTATAACCTAGACCAGTTTGCCAATAACAGCAAATATGCCAACTTGATTAGACCAATAACCAAATCATCAAAACAAGTGTCCAAACCATGTCTTTGACATAACCAAGTGATCTCTAGATGATAACAGATCATTATTAGTGCCGGCGAACAATAAAACCAGCTGGTGAACTAGATACCGGTGACTATGCATAAGTTATTGAACATGTCGGTGAACATAATGTGTTGGTTTAACATAACCAAAGATCTCCATAAAGATAAGTGCTGATAAGTGTTGACATCAATGACAAAACCAATGCAACACATTCATAATACAAACAATCTCCCCCTTTGGCATTGATGACGACACAAGATGGAAAAACCATCTAAGTGCCAAAGCAAAAATGCCAGTAAACCAAAAACCAACAATCTCTAGAAATCAATACTAGAAATCAAAGTACAGAGAGTACCAATATCTCCCCCAATGAATAATCTCTCCCCAAAGGATAATGTGTTTTTCCATAGATATCTCTCCCCCTTTGACATCAAATGCCAAAACAATACAAATACCAGATATAACAAGTTCATAGAACCAATTACAAATACCAACTTATCCAACTACTCCCCCTCAGAAGTAGCTCTCCTCCATCAAAGATGGAAAAAACGTTTCTCTGTTAATCTATCGGTCTGATGCCAATCACCAACTATGTAAGTCTCTACCGCTGAGGGTATTACCCCAAGCTTCTCTCTAAGATATTCAAAGGCTTCTTTAGGTAAAGGCTTTGTAAAGATATTTGCAATTTGGTCTTTCATAAACCAATTTCACTTCCTTTTCTTCAACATTCTCTTTCATAAAATTGTATTTGATAGAAACATGTTTAGTTTTAGAGTGAAATATTGGATTCTTTGATATATCAATTGCTACTGAATTATCACAATAGATGATTATAGGTTCTTTGCATTTAACCTTTATGTCCTTCAATATTTGTTTGATCCATAATACCTGAGTACAATTGGTTGTTGTAGTAACATATTCTGATTCTACTATTGATAATGATGTACAACTCTGTTTCTTGCTCAACCATGAAATCAATCTGCTACCAAGAAAGAATGTTCCACCGGTGGTGCTCTTTCTATCATCTACATCTCCTGCCCAATTTGCATCGGTGTATGCACATAAATCAAAAATTTTATCTTTAGGATACCATAAACCAAGATTTGTTGTGCCTTGTAGATACCAAAAAATCCTTTTTTACTGTTGATTCATGATTTTCCTTAGGATTACTTTGAAATCTTGAAACAATACATACTGCATTCATAATATCAGGTCTTGTTTGTGTCAAATATAGTAAACTTCCAATCGTAGATTTATATCTTATCGGATTAACAGGGGTTGAATCATCCTTCAGTGATAGTTTATCAGTTCTAGTCATAGGAGTACTTACTGGTTTAGAGTTTTCCATACCATATTTCTTTAGTAGTTCCTTCAAGTACTTTGATTGGCATATGAATATACCTTTATTAGTCTATGAAATCTGCAATCCTAAAAAGAATTTTATCTCCCCAATCATAGACATTTCAAATTCTTCCTGCATCTTATTAGAAAAATCCTTACACAATCCATCTTCTCCTCCAAAAATGACATCGTCAACAAAAACTTCAATAACCAAGATATCATCATTAGTCACTTTGAAATATAAGTTGCTATCAGCATTACCTTTAGTATAACCAAGCTTCAAAAGATATTTGTCCAATCTAGCATACCAAGCTCTAGGAGCTTGCTTCAATCCATATAAAGCTTTCCTTAACCTGCAAACCATATCTTTGTAATTTGTCAAAGAAAATCCATCAGGTTGTTCAATGTAAACTTCCTCTTCAAGATCACCATTCAAAAATGCACATCTAACATCCAATTGATATACTTTATAGTTCTTGTTGCTGCAAATGCAAGAAATAGTCTGACTGCCTCAATTCTAGCTACCGGTGCAAAGGTTTCATTGTAATCAATTCCCTCTTTCTGTGAATATCCCTTACACACTAATCTTTCTTTGTTTCTGATTATCTTACCATTTTCATTAAGTTTGTTTCTGAATACCCATTTAATTCCAATTACATTTTTATTTTTAGGTTGGGGAACCAATGTCCATGTATTATTCTTTTCAATTTGTTCCAATTCATCTTCCATAGCTTTAATCCAATGTTTATCTTCACATGCCTCAATGACAGATGCTGGTTCAATTTGAGAAATTAAACATACCTCTTCATTTGCCAGTCTTCCTCTTGTCATAACTCCTTGATACTTATTCCCAATTATCTAACTTTCAGAGTGATTCAATCTTACATACCTAGGTGTGTTCACTTGTTGCTGTTCTTCAGTCACTGTGGAATTCTCTGATGATTCCGGTGTGACTAGATCTAGATTCTGTACTGGTGCACTCAATGTAGGTTCATTTTTAGATGTTCATACTTGACCCGGAATCATTCCAGATTTGCAATTTTGACAGTGGTATCACCTTCATTTAATGTGTCCATTTTATCCCAAATAGCTTTAGCAATAGATTGGTCTAATAATCCCATGATTTTCTGATCTAACAAGGTGCTCAAAAGTCCTTCTCTTGCTTTGCAATCATTCTCCTGATCTTTAGCCAAGTTTGGTGGATTAGGTTGACTCTGTGTAGGACCAACATAGCCATTCTTTGTAACATCCCATATATCTCTTCCAATGCAATTTAGATGTGTCTCCATTTTGATCTTCCATATACCATAGTTGGTTCCATCAAGTTTTGGACTATCCTTCTTGAAATAGTTTGTTGCCATAGAATCTCCTCAAGCTGTTAAACTTCTACAAAAAGAGGACTTAGCTCTGATACCAATTGTTAGGACCTAGAGGCAACTGAGAGGGGGGGTGAATCAGTTGTCTATTAATTTCAACCTAAATATATCTTAATCAAACTTGATGCATAATGTCGGTAAACCAAACTTAATGTCGGTTGACAATTTAACAATTAATAATAGTACCGATGAAACTTAATGCATGAAACGAAAAGAGAAACAACATCCAAAATACATGACATAGATATTTGTACGTGGAAACCTTGTAAGGGGAAAATCCATGGTGGGAAACCTTATCCACAATCAAATGATACTACTGCAGATAGTATGTGTCTACAAATGGGGTATGCACATGCAGAAAGGCCAACTACCTAGAGCTCACTACTCAAATGGGAGTCGCAATGACTACAGTAGGATGGTTAAATCCTAGATAATGTACTGCTCAAAATAGCATCTTCATATGTTGGATTCAGTACCAGTTAAGCTCTGATTATCTCCTTCATACCTTCCTTGAATCTTCAAATGATATCTGCATGAGTAGCTCTTCTTATATTCACATATATTGAATATCACAACCTTACCATACCAAATTACATTCATTTCTTCACATAATCTCACAAATGAGATCTTACATATATACCAAAACCTAACACCAAATGTGTAGGTCAGCTCACTAAGAATATTACAATTGAATAAATTACAAATGAATTAATATGCGATGCATCATGTTGGCTCAATGAATTTACAATAATAAAAAATCAATAAATCATCTCCATAACGTGTCATGCTGATCTGGAATAGATAACATTTGCCAGTCCATAACCTAGACCAATTTGCTAGTAACAACAAATATGCCAATTTGATTAGACCAATAACCAAATCATCAAAACAAGTATCCAAACCATGTCTTCGACATAACCAAGTGATCTCTAGATGATAACAGACTGGCAATCAACTGGCAAACAATAACCAAATCATCAAAACAAGTTAATGTTGTCATTGATGGCAACCAACTGGCAATCAACTGGCAAACATATGTCAACCCACTGACAGGCACTTCACCGAAAATAGACTTCTACATACACCAGTAGACACTTCACCGACAACAACAATAATGCTTACCAACACTCAGGCTGACATGGAATAAACTTTGTTTATTGTTTTATATTGTAATTATCTTTTGTAAAAGTCAGCATGGAATATTGTAAAAGACTCATATATATGCATGAGATCTTATAGGTCATTTTGGAAGAGAGTAAGGATGATAGTTGTGATATAGTTGATAGCGAAGGTTTTTGGTAATAGACTGAGCTTAAACTGATACTGAACCTGACATAGTTGATGTTGATCTAAAGCACTACATTGTATTGGATTTTGATAATTCATTTTGTAAGTCAGTGAGACTTATGTTTTATGATTGAGCAGTGAGCTCTAGGCTGCTAGCCTTCCGACATGTGCATGCCCCTCATTGTAAGTAATATTTATTCATTGGCCAGTGAGTGAATATTGTGGGTCACAAATCCCACCAAGGTTTTTCCCACACCAAGTTTCCTCGTTAAATATCTTGTGTTATGGTGTGTTCTCTATGCTATCTCTATTATTCTTATTTGCTACATTAATTCTTATTTATCGGTACACTATTTGGGGATACAAATTTCTTAATAAGTTTAAATATTCTACTAACCAGTTAGACACTGATTCACCCCCCCTCTCAGTATCTTTGGGACTATCATTGATTCTAACATATTCTTTGCCTAAAAATATTATAGAACCCCTCTAGGTCATTGTGTCTAACTATACTAGCTCTCAAGTGATATGATGTGAAGAGATTTTCAAACTGTACGTACCCTCCTTTCAGAATTCCAAAGTATGGGATGACACTGTAGTCAAGGAAACTAGTTCCTTTGCCCTTGGCTTTCAAATCCTTCCTGAATCCAACCTATTTTCCAAATTACTTCATCAAATCCAAGTCTCAATGTGACATTGAAAGGTAATACATGAGGCTACTCTAGGAATCGATAAACTCTAATGACAGTGTTGACCTAGTAAGGGATAATATTGCCCAAATTATGCTCAATTCTCATGATCGACAACCTTTCTTTTGGTCTCAAAAAATCATGCAACTTTGTAGGAATTTTAGGTAGATTAACTATCAATCATCACCTTAATTTGGAAGCAAAATCATTGTTAAATCTTATGAAACTAGATTTCGGCATGTCCCATGACATGTGCATACTCCATAACTGCATTGGTATCTCAACATTATCAACTGTCTTTCTGAGATCCATGATATCTTCAAAATAATCGGAATTCTTAAATAATAACATATGCATTAGCAATGAGTACCAATAAAAATTAGTGCTTAATACATTGTTCTTATTAACTAGTAATCCCTCATGAATCTTATCTTGAAGATATGGTGCAAAATAAAAAATAACAAAAAAAAAAAGGATGGTGAATCTAAATAGCCATTAACATGTAATCCGGTGGCATAACCTTGAATGGGTTAAAACCTAAAACCTGACACAAAGAAAAGAAAGTAGCTTGTAAATATATGGCAAAGGCACCAATTGGAAAGGCTCCACTAAACTTGGGCCAATATGGTAAGATGTATTTCCCACTTTTGCCAAATGGGCTAGGAGAAGGTTTGATCTGACAAAACCATTTGTCTTGTATTATTTAGTTTTTATCCCATTCTCTTGCACTGGGATGGGTAGGGGGGGTCAAAATTTAATTGAATCATGGCAGCAAAGGGTTCATATAGGTAAAAAAATTCTTGGAATTCCTATCTTCGGATTGTCGATAAGACCTCTCCATCATTTCCCCTTATCACTCTAAAAACAGGGTCATATCTATCTACAATTTCCCTAAGAAGGTCAACATCCATGAAGACATTAGGCACCACCAGCTTGCCTAAGTCATATTTCCATGTCCATACCATAATTTGAACATATTTATCCTGGTCATAGGTACCCTAGCATCTAAAATTATGTATGATTTATCAACTAACCCTTCTCCTAGGGCTTTCCCTTGAATAAGATTTATCCCCTGAAACTTGTCATTTGTTGATAGTTTCAATTTGTCTAGAAAATCATCATATAAATTTATCTTCAAATATTTTTTCTATCCTGGGTGGTTTTGTGAGGGAGCCATTTTATCAAACTAGGGCTTTCTCAATATTTATCAACAGACGGGGAAGGGAACCCAGGGTTCAACACAAGAACTGACAATTCCAAGAGATGAACGAAAAATTCACAAACTCCTTGAGCCAAGACTATAAAATCCTACAACACTCTTCAATCCTTTTACCAGAATGTCACATAGTTTACACTATCCAGCCTTAAAAACACAAAGAGAAGATAATTAACTTATGACTTTAAAACACTGGGTAGACCTTAATTCTGCACTGAGATAGCTAGCTCAAATCTTCTTCGGCTCTAAACTCACTTTCTTCTTTCTCTGAATTTGCCTCGTGAATCAAAATAATTCTGAAAAGGTACTTATTTCTATTCTTGAATCAGGCATCACCGTATCTTTCACCATTACTTCTTGCGTGAGTGGAAAATGGTTCGAATTCATAATTGATTTTTTTTTGAAACTAGACTAATGATTCCTTCCATGGTGGCACATCACACGATCTATATTAGTCAATTCAACATTAACCATCTTTCATGGCAGATGGAGACATCAATAGAATGAAAAAGCATTTCCAACTCATCATCTTTCCCATTATTGTCAGCGCCCCCCACCATCCGAATTCTCTTGGCCCACCCAAGACATGCGACATCATCTCTTGATGCCATGATCATTAACTTCCGATCAATTTCTATTTTAGGGTAATGAGAACCATTAGATTTGTCTAAAGTTTACACTGCTAGGCCCAATGTGCACCCTCTTTAGTTGTTTAACACTCGAGCATGTTTCCTGAATATGATTAAAAGATCTTCATTCATTAAGACATGTGCATATAATAGAGAATATTAGTTGCCTGACAGTTATCACAAATATATCAGATAAAATATGAAAGGAGGACCCGCCTATAAAAGTAAAATGAGTATCTTATGAAAAGTAAGACCCGCTCATCAAATAAACATCTAGGACATAGAAAAAAGGCCCCACCAACGTACTAAAACCCTTAGGCTTAAGAGAAAAGGTAATGTGAGTTTATAACAAAATTAGGGGATTTATCTAGATTTAGACAAAATCCATAAAACCCTAAACCCTAGGCCTAAATCACAAGAGAAAGAGAGAAAAATAAGACACAGATGACCTATTTTTCACCTAAGGTAGGACAATTTTGGTAGGTCATTTTCCTGACCATGAGTGGCTCTAGCTGGGTATAATCATCACTTAGGGATAATACCATGATCCAAAATCTTTGGTGGAGCTAACCAGCCATGAAGCAGACCAAAAAGGGAACTACCTAGATAGGGTAGCCCAAACAGGAAAGAAAATTAACCTACTATGTACAAAACCTAATCTAACACTCATGGAAAAGAACTAATTTAAGAAAAGTAGGGCTTCAAGAACTGTCCATGAACATGCAGTTCAAGAATTTCACCATTTATATTATGGAGAAAATATGAATCTTCTCCCCACTTGCTTTGGATCAGATATGGAGCAAGCCCAATGGCATCAAATTTTCCATGTTTTCCTTTATCCTCTATTCTTGCATTCCACATAGAGACCAAGTCATCAATCTAAAAACTTCTTGCAACTTTTCTCTTATCATACAAGTTTTTTCACTTGCATTTGCAGTTTCTCGTTTCTAGCACTAGCTTCTCTCCTGATTTCATCCAGCTCTATCAAAGCTTTTGCCCTCAGTTGCATATCATCATATATATCATCATTATATGCTTGTACAAACTTATACATTCACAATAGATTATTTTGGGACATCATGGCTTGTATACCATATACCAAGTTGAAAGAAGCACATCCTATTTCCTTGTTGATGGTTACCCTGTCTATTCAGACTGCTAATTTCAGCTTTGAATCTGAGGCCTTCTTGTTCTTGTCCAAGATTATTTTCTTGATTTTCATCTAGCTCTTATTGCTTGATTCAACTTGTCCATTTCCTTGGGGGTGGTAAGCTGATGAATATGAAATTTGAATACCATATTTATTATAGAATTCTTTATATTCTTTTGACCTAAAACTCATAGCATTGTCAGAGACTATTCTCTCAGGGAAACCAAATCTAGTCAATATATTATTAGTGATGAAATCAATCACTACCTTACTTGTTGCCTTTCTGGTTGGTATAGCCTCAACCCACTTGGTGAAATAATCCATGATACCAAGATCCAGGAATGACCCCCACTATATTTACATGCTATCTCCCCAATAAAATCAATACCCCACTGTTGAAATGAGGCTTGCACACTCATAGGCTTCAAAGGCAAATTTCTTGAAAACTTCAGCTTTCCAGAAAACCTCTGACATGGATCACACTTTCTGACTAATTGATGTGCATCTTTGAAAATTGTCGGCCACTAGAATCCAACTCTTAAAATTTTATGTGCAGTTGTTTTGGCCATGTAATATCCTCCACAAACCCCACTATGCATCTTTGTTAGCAATTTATGAGCTTGATCCTGGTCCACACACTTCAACATGACACCATCACTATTTTTCCACCAAAGCTTGCCACTTACAATGACATATTTAATGGCATGCAACTTTAGTGTCCTCCTTTTATTATCACTCATTCCCTTAGGATACTTCATCCTCTACAAGTAACTTATCACATCTGCATACCATTCACAATTATTCATATCACAAAGATAGGCCCTTTTCTTATCCTCTCTAATATTAATTTGATTGGCATCCAAGTTACTCTGAGCCATCAATTTGGCCAATCCTTATCCTCTCACTAACTTAGTATTTTGGATGACAATGTTGAATTCTTGGATCTTGTTGATCCACCTACATCTTCTTCTAGACACTTCCTGTTGTGTGAATATGTCTTTAACCCCAACACTAGGGACATATGCAACCACTATTGATCCCATCAAGTAGCTCCTAAGAGCTTTTGTTGCCTTCACTAGTGCATAGGCTTGTTTTTCATTTATAACATATTTTAGTTTTACAGCTTGCAAAGACTTGCTAAAAAATGCTATAGGTTGTTCAAAACCCTCTGAATTTTTCTATAATCGTACTATAGCAATAGTATGAAAGGATACCAATGAAAATGAATTTGCATAGCTTTTCTATAGTCTAGTGTTTTCAAAACAAGTGCACTCTTAATAGCCTATTTGACCTCTTGCAAGGCATTGGTTGGCGCACCTTCCCATTCTAACTTTGCACCCTTTTTCAACAATTTAGAGATGGGTCTACTGATCTTTGCAGTGTTAGTAACAAACCTTCTCATAAAACTGATCTGTGCAAAGAATGATTGAATAATTTTTTACATTTTTGGGTTGAGGGACCTTATAAATTGCAGCTACCCTTTCTGGGTCAATTCTCAAATCATATTTTGAAACGATGTGGCCCAATAGTTTACCCTCAGTCACCCAAAAAATACACTTCTTTGGGTTTAAAGATATTCCATACTCAACAACTTTGTTAAAAAATTTCTCCAGATGATAACAATTATCACCCTCTTTCTTGGAATATGTTGTTAAGTCATCTTGGTATATAACTAAGAATATATTTGTGATATTATAAAATGCCACATCCATAGCTCTTTGGAATGTTGCCCCTGCATTTTTCAATCCAAAGGCCATTCTCACATAGACATATGTTCCCCATGGTGTGGTGAATGTTGTTTTAAATTTCTCTGATTCTCTAACCATTACTTGATTATAACCTAAAAATCCATCCATCATGGATAGAAGTTCACAACATGTGACCCTTTGCAACATTGCCTCCATATTAAGCAACATATAATTATCTTTTAATGAAGATACATTCAAAATTCTAAAATCAACACACAACCTGATATATCCATTTTTCTTTCTTAGAGGCACCAAGTTTGACACCCATGATGAATGTCTGATGGGATTTATAATTCTAGTGTCCTTTAGCTTAACTAATTCTTCTTGCATCTTAGGTGCCAACATTGGATTGATTGGTATTTTCTTTTATCTGAAATGCTTAGCTCCTTCCTTCAAATGGATTTCATATTGAAACAAGTCTTCCCTATAAGCTTTCAGGTCATCATATAACCAAGCAAAAACATGCCTATATTTTCTTAACAGCCAAATCAACATTTTTCTCACCTTTGGTGACATCTTCTTTCGAATGTATACTTGTTAGAATATTTAATCTTTACTTAGCTTAGGTTTATTTTTTTATTTATTTAGTTTAGGATATTCCTTTGGAATTCCTACATGTAATTTGTCCTCTAGTACATGTGTGAGGACAAGTCATTTCTTTTATTTTCCTTTATTAAGGAATATTAGATTTCCTCCATAAGAGGATGTGGACACATGGCACACACATTTTATGAATGGTGGCATTCATAGATTTGGGAGTTACTTTGTAACTCCTCTCCTCATCTCTACTTAAGAGATGTCCTCTCTCTCATTTCTTCTTAATGACAATATTGTAAAGAGCTTCTTGCTCTCTCTCTCTCTCTTTCATTTTTAGGCATTGCCTCATTCATAATATCACAAGGGGTTTTTCTTTGCTTTTCCCCTTTCAAAAGTTCTTGTGCCTCCTTCTTCACATTTGGGTGATGCTCCAAGTTTATTGCTTTTCTCATGGTAACAATTACTTCATCATAAACTTTCTTGAATTAATTTTCCTTTCCTTGCTCTTTTATTTCCTTTCATGGTATCAGAGCAGGTTTCTAATCCTTGTTTTAAGTTAACATTGATGAAGGTTACCATTCTATGGAGTTCACCTTGTTGGAGGCATTCTTGAGAGGAGAAGAAGTTCTTTTCTAATATTTTCTATTGTGCAGGTTTTGGTTTCAGATTTTTAACTTTTTTTTCAAACTTGTTAACAAGTTTGCCTGCAGGTTTAATCTCCTATTCTAGATAGTTTTTATTAAAAAAAGGGCTTTGGAAGGCTTGCCGCCAAAGTTCCTTCTTTCTAGTTTAAATTTAATTATTTTTAAAGTTTTGGAAGGCTTGCCGCCAAAACTTCAGTGCTAACTCCTTTTCCTGCATACTTTAGATTTCATATTCATTTGTTTTGGAAGGCTTGCCGCCAAAACAGTTTCATCATAAAGTTGTTTTTCTGATTCATATTGCAGGTTCTCACATTTTGTTTACTTGCAAGCTTGTTTGATTAAAAAAAAAGAAATTTAAGCTTCCTTGCAGGATTTTATTATCAAATTTTATCATTTTCTAACCTCATTCACAAAATACTAATTTTTTTAATATCTATTGCTCTATTTCAATCTTTGTTTGTGCTTATTTCAGCCTGGTTTACTTTACATAATAAATCTTACATTTTATTGAGAAAATGCATTGTTATGCATTAGATTATCAGCTACAATCCTAGCTTATTCATTTCAAGATAAGTTTGATAATCTAAAACTGTAGTTCATTCCTAAGATTCGGAAAAGATTGATTAGCTTTCCATTAGTTTTTTCAAATACGTTAAAAGAAGAGAGTGATTTTGCAGTCTAATTCAGAGTGACTTTACCTTGTAACTTGGGGTTTATACAAAGCTGTCATGTAAATAAAAGACAACTATAAAAATCCACATCATTAAAAAGTTAACTAGCAGATGAATGCCAAAAGAAAATTAATAGATTATCAATTCATTGCCATAATGTTCTCTTAGAACTAAAATTCACTTTGTTGTTTTGCTGCATTGGTAGAACCATCTGAAATAGCTGAATGTTGGCTGTGTGTAAGCAAAAATATGATTCAGAATTATATTAAACTGCACAAAAGAAGAAACTAAAGGCTGATAAAGAAACACTGTCTGCGTATGCTTCCTAAGTTTATTCAATTCATTTGGAACTTTGTAGCTCGTTCTATATTCCCTTAGTCTGTATTTAAAATCTGAGGAAGGTTTACTTTGGAAACAACAGATTAAAAAAAATAAATCTTTTCATTTCTTCTTTTCCACGGTTTTCCTTCTACCTTTGCCTGAGCCTTTTTCAAAAGCCTCTCTTTTTTTTTTGCAGCTTTGTCTTCTGGTCTATATTTTAGGAGCATCTTGAACAGCTTTGATGCAAGATTCTTGTCAAGGGTTTTGGTGAACTGGTAGCATTAGTTTATAGTTATACAACTGATAAACCGTCCTAAATAATTTTATAAATATTTTTTTTAAAACTTATTTTATTTAAACCGTCCCAAGTGTCCTCCTGGTGCAAACTTTAGCAAATTCAATCTATCCACGCAAGCAACCTCAACTCTAGGAAGATTCCTGAAACTTCTGTGGTCTGCAACTTCTGTGGTCTGCAACTTCTGTGTATTCCCTGCAAATCATTATTACCTGCTTGCTTCATAATTTTTTTGTCATTTAACGTCTCTGCAGTCATCTGGCAAGTTTAAAAGTTTTTAAAAAAAAAACTTATTTTATTTAAATCAAGTTTAGTTTAATATTAAATTTTATTAAACTTGTATTATTTCCTTTAAAAAAAAAGTTTAAATAGTCTATATATAAAGATTAATAACGTTAAAAAAAACTAGTTATCAAGTTTTTTTTACATTTAAAATAAATTAAAGTTTTTTTTTGCATAAAGTTTTTTTTAATAAAGCTTTTAATATACAATAGTTTTATTTTGTTATTTAAATCAAATTTTAAAAAATCAAAAAAATCAATTTCAATTTGTTATTAAAATATAATTTTTTCTTTGGTAAATATTTTTTTTGTTTAAAAATTTTTTTATTTAAGATTTGAATATAACATTTTTTTACATAAATTTTGTTATAATTCTTACTCAAATCTGGTTAGTTTTTTTTAATCAAGGAGGTTAAAAAAAAATTTTATCCAAGAGGGCATTTTTTTTTCAATATTAAGCATAATTTGTTCATTATTTTGTTATCATGTCTACATTAATTCCAGAAATTAAATTAAATAGTTCCAATTATCACTCTTGGAAAACACATATCTCGTTTATTTTTCGTTTCAAACACCTTTTGGATGTTGCGATTGATAAAACATTTGAACCTGCTACATCTGCTCCTCAAGCCGACCTAGATAGATGGAAGGCTCAAAATGAGGAAGCACTTGGTTTAATTGGTATTTCAATGGTTCCTGATTTGTATGTTTTAATTGGAAATTGTACAAAAGCGCATGAAGCTTGAGAAATTTTAAAAACAACTTATGATAGCTCAAATGAATCCCGAAAAATTCAACTTCAAGATCAACTTGAAGATCTAAGGTATACAGATTTTAAAACTATGGATGAATTCTTATTAAAGTTTGATTCTGTTAATAGTCAATTAACTCGTTTAGGAGTTACTCTTGCTGATTTACGTTTAATTCATCTTATTCTTAAAAAATGTCTTCCTCGTCAATTTCAACAATTTATTACGAATATTCATGCTCAACTTGCTATTCCTAGCTTAGCTACTCAATTAACATATGATATTTTTCGTAATTTATTGCATCAAGAGGAAGCTAAATTAATTCAATCTGGTACTCTTAAAAGTAGTGAACATGCTTTTATGTCTAAAAATCAAAATCATAATAATACTTTTAGATCCAATAATAATAAACATAATCATAATCATAATAATAATCACAAATCTTCTAATTATCAATCTCATTCTAAATCCTATCATAATAATTCTCATAATAATAATCATAATAATAATCACAATAATCAAAGGAATAATTCTCAAACAAGACCCCATTGCACATACTGTGGGAAAGATGGACATATTACTAATAATTGTTTTAAGAAACAAAATGGTAAAAAGCCCATGAATCAAAATAATCAAAATAATCAACATAAACCTCATTATAAGAAGGGTAATAATAATAATGGTAGTTCATCACGTCATGCATTTACATGTACTTATAATGTTTCTCAACCACTTGAGTGGATTATTGATTCTGGTGCATCTCAACATGTTACTTCTCATAAAGAATGTTTTGAATCTTTGCATCCCGATACTTCTAATATTCCTGTTCAATTAGCTAATAATCATAGTTGTAAAGTTGAAGCTATTGGTGATGTGAATGTTCCTAATGGGAAATTACATGATGTTCTTTATGTTCCTGAATTAAAATCAAATTTGATTTCAGTTCCTAAACTTTGTCAAGATTATAAGATTAACTTTTATAGGGGCATATGTTATATCATTGATCCAAACACTAATCAAGTTATTGCTACTGCTAAAATGGATAGTGATAACCTATTCAAGTTCTATGAATTTGCTCCTCCAAAGTATTCTTTGCTTACTACTGTTGATTTTACTATATGGCATGAAAGACTTGGCCATCTCAATTCTGATTATATTTCATTAATGCAAAAAGCAAATATGGTTGATGGATTGCCTACTATTGTTCCTTCTCAAATTGTTTGCAATGGTTGCATGAGTGGTAAGATGCATAGGGAACCCTTTCCTCATGGTCAATCTTGGAGGGCATACACTAAATTGCACCTCGTTCATAGTGATCTCTTGGGTCCCATGGAGAATCCCTCCATCCAAGGTTCAAGGTATGCACTTACCTTTGTTGATGATTTTTCCAGGAGAACATGGATATATTTCCTTCGTAGTAAGGATCAAGTGCTTGATGTTTTTACTGAATTTCATATGTTTGTAGAAAGGCAATCTGGTTCTAAAATTAAGATTCTTCGTACTGACAATGGAAGAGAATATGTCAATAATGCATTTAATGCTTATTTAAAATCTTTTGGAATTAAACATGAGCTTACCATTCCTTATACACCACAACAAAATGGTGTGGCAGAACAGAAGCATAGGACAATTGTTGAAATGGCTAGATGTTTATTGCATGCTAAAAATATGGATTACAAGTTTTGGGCTGAAGCTATGGCTTGTGCAACATATTTAATTAATAGAACACCTACCAAAGCCTTAAAGGATAAAACTCCTGAAGAAGCTTGGTCTGGTAGAAAGCCTAATTTGCAGAATTTAAGAATTTTTGGTTCCATAGCTTATGTTCACAAACCTAAGGAGAAAAGAAAAAAACTAGATGCTAAATCTTCTCCTTTTATTTTTGTTGGTTATGATGAAAATACTAAAGGTTATAGAGTTTACAATCCTATTACTAACAAGGTAAAAGTTGCAAGAGATGTTTGTATTGCAGAAAAGGGCATTCATGATTGTTCTAAAGTGAAGGATGATGAACTTGGTCAAACCAAAGTTGTGCTTGTGGAGGACCAACCTCCTTCTCTTAACCCTACTCCTAATGCATCTCTTTCTATTCCTTCTAGTGATAGTGATGATGATAATAATAACTCTACTCCTCATGACTCTTCTTCTAGTGATGAATCCATTACTTCTAAAAGAATACCTAAATGGTTTAAATCTTTAATTCAAGATAGTGATGAATACTTAGCTAGAATGGATAAACTTCAAGCTAGGAGAGTTAATTATTGTAATTATGCTTTAATGACTACTATTATGAATTCTAATGATCCTAAAACATTTGATCAAGCTAAAAATCAACCACATTGGCAAAAAGCAATGAAGGAAGAATATGATACTCTAATTTCTAACCAAACTTGGGATTTAGTTCCCTTGCCTCATGGTAAAAATCTTGTTTCTTGCAAGTGGCTTTATAAAACTAAATTGAATGCTAATAATCAAGTTAGTAAATTTAAAGCTAGATTAGTTGCTAGAGGTTTTTCTCAAATTGAAGGCTTAGATTATAATGAAACTTTTGCTCCTGTTGCTAAAATGCCTACAATTAAACTTGTGCTTGCTTTAGCTTCTAGAATGAATTGGCCTATTCACCAAATGGATGTTAAAAGTGCTTTTCTTAATGGTGATTTACATGAAGAAATTTATATGTCTCAACCTCCTGGTTTTATTAAAGAAGCTAATGCACACTTAGTTTGTAAATTAAAGAAATCAATTTATGGATTAAAGCAATCTCCTAGGGAGTGGTATTCAAAGATTAATGAATTCTTTCTTTCTCAAGGCTTTATTAGAAGTAAAAATGATCCTAGCTTGTATATTAAACATAGTGAAGATGATATTATAATTATTATCTTGTATGTAGATGATTTGATTCTTACTTCAAGTTCCAATACTTTGATTTCTGATATTAAGTTTCAACTTAATCAAAAATTTCAAATGACTGATTTAGGTCCTTTACATTATTTCTTAGGAATGCAAATTTGGCAAACCTCTAAAGGAATTTTCTTATCTTAAAGTAAATATGCTCAAGATCTCATAGATAAGTTTAAAATGAATGATGCTCATCATGTTTCAATTCCTATTGAATTAGGCACTAAGTTAATGCTTGATATGCAAACTCCTCTTGTTGATGCTACTTTGTATAGACAATTAGTTGGAAGTTTAAATTATTTAACTCTTACTAGGCCCGATATTGCTTATAGTGTTGGTTTGGTTTCAAGATTCATGTCTAAACCTCAACAACACACTTTAAAGTTGCTAAAAGAATTTTAAGATATATTAAAGGAACAATGAATGTAGGTTTGTTTTATGATGCAAAATCTGATTTTACTTTAAAAGGTTTTACTGATTCCGATCTAGGTGGAGATCCCAATGATGGGAAATCTACTTGTGGTTATTGTTTTTTTGTTGGTTCAGGAGCAATTTCTTGGAATAGTAAAAAGCAACAATCTACCTCTCTTGGATCCACTGAAGCTGAGTACAAAGGATGCACTAATGCTTCCAAAGAAGTCTTGTGGCTTAGAAGACTACTTGAAGATTTGGGTCTACCTCAACACGAACCAACTCCATTGTATTGTGACAACCAAAGTGCCATTGCCTTGGCTAAAAATCTAGTTTTCCATGCAAGGACAAAACACATTGCTCTCCAACACCACTTTATTAGAGAACAAATTGAAGACAAGCAAGTTTCACTCCTCTATTGCAAGGGGGAAGACCAAGTTGTAGATATTTTGACCAAGCCACTTTGTAAAGAAAAGTTCCAATTTCACTGTAAAAATCTTGGATTACAACCCATTGAAGGGTTTGATGTAAGCTCCCCAAGTAAAGCTTAAGGGGGGGTGTTAGAATATTTAATCTTTACTTAGCTTAGGTTTATTTTTTTATTTATCTAGTTTAGGATATTCCTTTGGAATTCCTACATGTAATTTGTCCTCTAGTACATGTGTGAGGACAAGTCATTTCTTTTATTTTCCTTTATTAAGGAATATTAGATTTCCTCCATAAGAGGATGTGGACACATGGCACACACATTTTATGAATGGTGGCATTCATAGATTTGGGAGTTACTTTGTAACTCCTCTCCTCATCTCTACTTAAGAGATGTCCTCTCTCTCATTTCTTCTTAATGACAATATTGTAAAGAGCTTCTTGCTCTCTCTCTCTCTCTTTCATTTTTAGGCATTGCCTCATTCATAATATCACAAGGGGTTTTTCTTTGCTTTTCCCCTTTCAAAAGTTCTTGTGCCTCCTTCTTCACATTTGGGTGATGCTCCAAGTTTATTGCTTTTCTCATGGTAACAATTACTTCATCATAAACTTTCTTGGATTAATTTTCCTTTCCTTGCTCTTTTATTTCCTTTCAATACTTTCTTGGGGGATCCCTCTGTCCCAAAGTTTATTTCCTCCAAATCTTTAGGGTGGTAGTCCTTGCTTTATCTTGACTGTCAAACACCCTTTCCAATACTACTAGCCCTTTGGGGATCTTATTTATTTTTAATTGGATTACTTCATTCCCAAAGACTATTTCTTTTTCATCCTCTGTCTATACAAAGACATAAAAGTTAATATCCCGACCCTTATATTGCTCTATACAAGTTAGAAATCTCAAAATATCATCATCATCATCATTGCAAACCTACCAATTTTCAATATTGTGAGGGACTGATGGCCTATTTTGAACCTCAACCTTCAATATTCTTGCAAAAGTTATATCTTTTGGCTTTAGAGAAATATTAGCCATTATTTCTACCATCCTGTTATGACTTCTTTCTTTCCAGTCAACATTAAATGCATCAAAATTTTCAATCTTGTCCCATACAACATTTTTGTATTACTTCAACCTCTTGTTATTTGATGCATATTTTGATCTGATCTGGGATATGACTAACTCAGAATCTCCAATAACCTTGATATTCTTTATCCCATGCTTCTCAACTAATCTCAATCCTAATAATAGTGCCTCATACTCTGCCACATTATTTGTGCATGCAAAAGACATAGTAAAAGAAAAATTAAACATTTTTTCATTAGGTGAGATAAATAATACTCCTACATTGGAACCTTCTTTAGAACTAGCCCCATCAAAATAAATAGTCCACAAAATGTTATGATCCAATGGGTTCTTTTCTTTTGTCTCTATTGGTGGAGGTTGTTCCTTTTCTTCTTATGGGGTATCTTCAATTCTAAAAGCATTGATGTTAGTGTCTATGAAACATGTCATGTCTTGATCAGAATTATTTTCATGTACCATCATATATGGCACCCTTGACTCTCTTAAATTTTTTATTATTTTACCATCAATGCAAACAATTGCATATGATAGATCATGCTGTAAACTTCCCCCCATAACAACACTCTATTTTATGGATAACAACATCCCATAGTGAGGTGGGATATCCACAACTATAACACTCATAGTCAAATCCTTCTCCGAGAAGGCTACGAGTTTATAAGGCAAAGCTCTTATAGTACCTATCACAAGTACCTCTCTTGAGTTGATAGCACAACATCTACCCTAAGGGATATCTACATTCAGGCCCATAGCTTCCATTATCCTTACTAGCATAACACTATTTGAGGCCCCAGAATCAATCATACAATTTTTTAATACCCCTCCATTTATGATCACACTTAAAAAGAAGGGAGCTACATTTTCTAAGGACTCATCCACTGTATCCTCAAGATAAATTTGGGGAATTTGAGAAACCATTCCCTCTAACTCTTTATCTTTTGTCTTATTTTTACTCACTTGTTCTTTTACATTAGAAATGGTGCTTGCACCTCCCATTTTGGCAGAAGGAATTTCTTGTAAAGGAATTTTGACTATAATTTTTTAAAGCAATTGAAACATGTCAATAGGTGTATATTCTAGAAATTCAATGGATATACCTAGTTTTTCTTCATGTTTCTTCAACTTGCTGCCTTCAACATTTGTTCTCTACTTCAAGTTTTGTTCAATAGGCAAAGCAGGATTTTTAACTATTTTTGTCTTCACTTTGGGTGAAGCAACCTCGTCATTGGGCTTTGTAATTTCAACCTTCTTAGCCCATTCCCTTTTCTTAACTGCATCCTTCTTTGATTTATTTTCTTTGACCTCCTAACCTTTATTCTTCATTTCCTTGATGAGTAAACCAGAAGGCTTGCCCTGATCTTCACCAAATGTCCTATTTCTCAGTTGGTAATTACTTTTAACTTGAGCTTCCATAGTAGTTGTTATCCAAGTAATCTCCTAGTTTGAAGGTCTTCTTAGAGATACAATGTCTTCTCTTTGCTCAGCATTACATGCTTGGTCATCAACACACAATTCATTGTTATAAAAAAATTGTTGATGATACAATTCATTCCTTTGCCTTTGATAATCCACATCTAAGTCTTGAGCTTCAGTATAAGAGAAGTATTTTTCTTCCCCCAAGTAAGAAGTGGTCGTAAGACAATCTACATTGTCATCTTCAAAAATTTCTTCTTCTTCTTCTTCTTGTATCTTGTCCTTGGCAGAAATAAATTGTGCAACAACACAATATTCGGGTGTATCTTCAACAACATTCACTATATGTTTCTGTAATAGATCAGGAGTTTTTTTCTCATATCTATTCCTTTGTTTTTGTTGAACCGACTTTCCATCCTTCCAATTTGTGTTGTAAGGATGATCTTGTAACCTTGGAGGTCTGTTAAATTTATTGAACTACTACTTTTCTAGTGCAACACCCTTATCATTTTTTGCAATAGTCAATTTAAGATCCTTCAAGGTGTTGAGCACCTTGTCCCACTTGTCTTCTTCCTTTGGCTTTAATCTCAAAGGTTTTTCCATTTTATCTTTTTTAATCTTGGAGAGCCTAGGATTTTCTCTTCTCCCAAGCTTTGCTAAAGCTCTCCTATTCCCTTCAACATTAATGTCAATCCTGAATGCATTTCTCAAGTTTTCTGAGGATCTTTATTTCTTAGGATATATGTCATTTTAGCATCAAATGCATTCACATACGTGGTTAGATAGACATTATCATCCAACCTTAGAACCTGGAATAACTTATGCATAGCTTTTTGAAACTTGATATTGAAATCAGTGACAACTTCATTTGGTGACTTCTTGATGTTGTTGAACTCATTCAACATGAAACTTGCATTTGTTTTGTCATCATATTTCTCCTTGAAGCTATGTTTGAACTCTTCCCAAGACTTAATGCTTACATTTGGTAACCCTCTGTACCAATCCATGGCATCTTTAGTCAAAGAATGTACAAAGAGTTTCATAATAACATCTTCATGCTCCACTTCATAGTCATTTAATTTATCTTTTAAAGCTCTCAAATGTTCCTCACCTACAATAGCATTATTTCCTGCAAAATTATTTATTTTATCCCTCAACTCATTTGGGACTACATTAGGATACCTAGTATCCCATCAAAAAACAATTGCCTATACCTTTCTAGGCATGTAGGTCTTCTTTGGAACTACCTAGTAGCAGCTTGTCCTGCAACATTGTTAATTGCGCCAGTTCCAGTAATTTTTGTTCTAGTACCAGTCCCAGCAACAACCCTATCCCTATGAGTAACCTGAACAATTTGAGCAAGAGTACTACTAATAATTTGTACAACTATGGGAATCAAACTTGAAACAACCTTGGTATTAGATGGACCAGTGGTGAAGGAAGCATCATTTAATGAAGATGTTATCAAGAAACCAAATTTTCATTTTCATTTCAGCTATCGAAGCTTCCATCTTATTTCTCTTTAACTCTTTTGCAAGAGTTTCACTTTTTATTCTAGCCCTTTCTAATTCAGCATCTATTTGAGATAACCCATGGATCAAATCCAGGATAGTGGGGGATTTTTTATCACTTATTTTGATAGAAAACACCTATTGATTTCCCTTGTCCTGGTCTAACTTGGGAATCTGAACATTTAACTGACTAGGACCTACTAGCCTTTGGCTATCAACAAGGCTTCTAGGATTTTCTTTTACAGTATGTTCAGATTTCCTGTCTAGAGTTTCTCTTAGAATAGGAACCTCAACATTGGGCTTAATTTTCTCATGATTTAAAGCCTTGAGTGTAGCCAATTGACTTATTAACTTGTCCCTCTCAATCACAACATTCATAACTTTAGACTCCTCTTTTTCTTTTCTCTTTCTCAAGTCAATTTGTTCTTGGAGTTCTTTCTTTAATGTTCTTATATCTCCAAAAACCCCTTTAGGATCTAGAAAAGCTATTTCAAATCTAGAAGTATCACCTAAATCTATTAGGTTAGCATCTCCTTGTTCCTGGGTTGATTCAAAATCATAAGGATATTCAGTCCTAAGGCCAAGAGGAGGAGGTACACCTGTAACACTATATTGATGACCTCTACTTCTACTCCGACCTCTTTTCTTTTTTGAATATTGAACTTGAGTAACCTCCTTATTTTTTTGTTGTACTTATTCTTGTACAGGTGTGTTAAACAAATAATCAAAGAATCCCATGCTATCTGATTCAAAACTTTTAGAAGAAGTTGTATGAACTTCAGAAACAGGATCTTATGATGACTTATTTGCGTTCTTATGCTTGGGTATCCATGACGAGGGAGCATTTCTTCTTTCTGTAATTTTTCTAATCCCAATCCTTGACGTAACTACATGAATCTCTTCTAATCCTTCTTTAGGATGTAGCTATATATAACCTATGGTGTCCTTAGGTTTACTCATAATGAAAAAATCCTTCAAAGAGATTTGAAATCTTCAAAATACATGCATTGGTACAAAGATTTCAAAGTCACCACCCAAATTACTTCGACATATCGAATAAAATAGTATTCGGTACTTATTTGAAAGAAATTTATGAACCTTGTTCACAAATAAGAAATCCCTTCTAATAAACACATAACACCTTATAAAGTCAATAATATGAACTAGAAACACAAAAAAAGGGACTCAACCTTCAAAACACAGAAATGCGATATGTTTTCAATGCAAATCTCCAAATAGATGACACAACTAACTCCAACTATGCCATATTACAACTTAATTATTTACCAGAGATCTTAAATTCTCCCCAGAAGAGTCACCAATTTTTGTTGGTGCCCCTAAGTGGGTTTTACACTATGAGCAAGTAGAAACAAGGTTGATTCTTCAGATTTTATCAGAGGAGAAGCCAACTCCAACTATCTGAAATCTCCAAGGACTTGGACCAACATATGACAAGGATTACTGCTTATCCTTCTACACATCGAGCTTTGTAAAACCCAAGAGGGTGATCCTTTGATGAACTTATAATCTATGTGCCATACTTATACCTTCACCAAACTAAGCAGAAAATATCAGATACAAGCTCAACAAAAAAGAGAATTCTCAAGGATGGCTAATCCTTCAGTGATCCTCAACCTAGATGGAGCTTGAGATGGATGAAATGCACACGAGTACATATAAGATAATGTGATATATTATTGAAATCGATTATGCAATAAATACAAATGAATAGAACACATAAATGATTGTAAGAACATAAAAAACTATGACAAGTGCCTCCTTCCATTTGGGCGATTGAGTTCTATATACATAAATGAACTATAATAGAATTAATCTAATAGCATGTGTATCTTAAGAAAATATTGCCTTACAGCATTTCCCCTCTACAACCCTAATTTAAACTACTTATCAAATCCATGAACTAGTCCTATCACTCTGTAATCCTATTTGAACTTTTTAATTGACCCCTTAGATCAAAATAGGAATAGAGAACACCTACACCACAACACTTCACTGAATGAAAGAAATCCTTGACCAGATTTCATTCAAAAAATGAAAAAATTCACAATGGAGAGAAATAAATCAAAATTCTATTTCTTTTTAAATCAATTTTCTATCTCTGTCATAAAGACCATTTATACATAACTACTCACGTCCAAAAAGTTACCATTGCATAGAACCCAAAACCATCTGCTAGGCTTCCACATCATATAGTTAGTTAACTAACAATTTGATGTCCTCATTCATTCCTTCAAATAAATATTCCCCCACTCAACATATTCCTCATTTGGCGAATACTTGAAAATCATGACCTTGTCAGCCTTTGTTCTGTAGGGAACGTACTTGACCACCACTGTGAATTCTAGGCAAAAGTATCTCATTCATTTCATTGAAGGTTCTCATCAACTCTCTTATTTTTACTTTCTATATTATCCATCAACATTTGAGTCTCCTGCATTAATTTACCAACAAATAAGTTGGTCGAAGTATTGTCGGCCTCTCAGCATGGTATTTTTAAGCCATGGACATTATTCTAAGCTCATTTTCCCTTTGTAACCACTTTTTGAACAAATGGATTGCTACCTCTTTATCCCTATCAAAACTCTAAATAGCGTTAAACAATAAAGAATATAAAGAATGCACACTATTCAGTTTACTATCCACTTTCTCATTTAAGGGAATCAACACCGAGCTAACTACCTCCCTCTTCTTAATGGCAGATTGATCTTCTGACTCCTTTAGCTTCTACACCAAATCACCAATCTTTTTGAAAATTTGATCTCAGATTGGGTCAGTAGATCGAGAAGGTTTAGGTTCATCATCAATATAAGGTACTAGTAGCATTATAGGAGCATCTGTCTCACTACCTAGCTAAATTGTTGTATTCATATGTGAGACTGGTGGGAACCTGGATGTTGATGGGACTGATGTAATGGCAAGGGTTGAAGAAGGTGCTTCTAGCTGTCTCTTCTCAAGAAGCTAAAATTTTGTCTATAGCTCCACATATTTCTATTGAATTACATTATAATCATCAAAAAGTAACTCAAACTTCTTTACTAACTCTTGCTTGTCCTTGGCTTCTCTCTTCGTAGTCTCATGGGCCAACTTGGCCGTATCCACACTTAATTTGGTAGCTTCGACACTTGATGTATCAGAATCTCTCTTTATAATAAGTGCTCCTTTGAAGTTTGGGTTTATATCATTGATCTCAGGCTTTCTAGGCCCTTGCTCTAATGACCATATAGCCAAGGCTGCATGATCGTCTATAAAATTTGATCCTTTGAAAGCCAACCTTGTGTCATCTTCTAAGCTATATTTTTGGCCTCTTGATTGTCTAATTTTATCAAATATCACTGCATCAACTATATCCCATTCATGCAAGATTAAGATACCTGATTGATTTACAATCTTTATGCCCTCATCTATCATGATTTCTTTGAATTCTTTCATCATCTCAGACTTGACCTCTTCTAGATTTTCGAGGTCAAGCCTATCTAGCCTTTGGGCCACTCTCTTGGCACTTCTCTTCCTATATTCATCAATTTTTACTTTCCACATCATTTGAAGGAAAGCTAGACTCTTCATAAAAGCTTCATCTTCAAGGAATTTCTTGCATGCCTCCTTTCTAGCATCCTTGAATACTCTTCCTTGGATATCTAGAGAGGTGATGTCAAATTTTAGAGTGGGTGGCACAGGAGGGATACTAATTTGCATTTTTGCACTTGTAATCTTAATGGTGTTTGTATCTTGTGGTTCTTCCACTTGTTGATCTCCTCATTTTTCTTCAAATTGTTCAAAAGGTGAAGAGCGTGTTAGCATTATGGATGAATTGATTTTGTGTTGCATTGATGTTTTGTCATTGATGTCAACACTAATTGTTATGGTTGGTTACCAAAAGATTGGTTTTGGTTATCGGTAGAAGATCTAGTGTTACTGACATAAGAGAGTATCTGTTGGACACGTCTGGCATGTTTGGATCAGTGAAGTATGTTTGATTTTATGTGTTACATGTTCGTTGAGAATGTTTTGGTTAGTTGGTATTGACTTGGTAATCAGATGCTATCATGCACTCTTATAAACCCTTATCGACATTGGTTTAAGGCTCTACCGGTAGAGCTTTCACTGAGGAATCTTGACAGGATGCATAATTGGTGTTGGTGAAACTTGTAGATGTATTTTAGGATTTTGAAGATATTCTTTGATCATGCTTCAACTACTTGAAGATATTTCTTTGGTCGTGTGGACCTAGAATAGGTCCGGTACCTATCTAGGTTATGGACTGGTATCATGATAACGTGTACTTTACACGTTACCGGGATGTTATAAGATGTTTTATGGATTGGTTATTAATGTTTTGGTCTTAAGACGACATGGCATATCATTGTAATATGGATTTATGCAATGATCTTATTGTAATATCTTTTAGGTGGCCGACCTAATTTATTTAGGCCTTAGGGTTGGTATAAAATGATGTAAGATCTAATTACAGATCATGGTATGGGAATGGAATAAGTGTCATGGTCTTGGAATGCAATACATATGGGAAGGAGATTTGATCGATCATTGAGGATCAAATTGGATTAAGGAAGAGGTCAATGGCATTTGGTATTGAGCTTAACTGGGACTATAATCATGCATGGTAGATGCTATCTCTGGTAGTTCACTCTATTGGATTGTTGTCCATTTATCTTGAGATGGTTGTTTCCTCTTTGTAGTCAATGAGACTCTTTTATAATGAGTAGTACGCTCTAGGCAGTGTGCCTTCCTGCATGTGTAGGCCCCTCATTGTATCACATACTTTCTGCAGAAGTATCATCTAGCTATGGGTAGGCTTCCCACTATGGTTTTTCCCTTTCTGGGTTTTCCATGTACAAATCATGGTGCTATGTGGTATGGTTTCTTTGCATTGTTTATCTATTTAATTATTAAGTTATATTGTTTACCGTATCTATTTTTTCTTTACAGGTACGTAATCTGGTTAAAGGTTATTAAGTGGATTAAATGTTATAATATGTTAACAACTGATTCACCACCCCCCTCTTAGTTGTTCACCAGCTATACTAACAATTGGTATTAGAGCTTTGGTCCTCTTTTGCATAAGTTTAACCACTTGAGGTAGATCCTATGATAGCTAACACTTCAAATCCATCGATAACTATTTTCAGAAGAGAAATCGCTAAGCTTGATGGAACAAATTATGGGATATAGAAAATTTGAATGGAGACTCATCTTAGATGTCTTGACAAGGATATTTGGGAGATCAGGATATACACCTTATGATCTGACATCTAGCAATCCTACTCCTATAGACTTGGACAAGAATAATGAAAATGATTGCAGAGCTAGAGAAGCCCTCTTATGTGCACTTATTGATCAATAGATCATGGGATTGACTGATAAATCATTGGAAAAGGTTATGTGGGATAAATTGCAAACTCTAAATGAAGGTGATCCTACTATCAAAATTACCAAACTTGATGCCTACTAGGTAAGATATGAAAACTTGAAGATGGAAGATAATGAAAAAAATGTTGTATTTATGGAAAGACTAAATGAGGTTTCTATGGGAATTCAATGTTGTGGAGGATTTCTGAGTGAAGATGAAATAGTTTCCAAAGTCTTGATAGCCCTTCTACTGACTTACAATATGAAGGAAACTATAATTAATGAGTTGAGAACAATGGCTAACTCTTCAGTTAACAGAGACATTCTGATTGGGAAATTATCTACTTTTGAGATTGAAGAATTTGGATCTTCTGGAGCTGTAAAGTCTAAACCTACTTTTCATGCATCATCATCATCATCATCATCATCATCTATCAAAAAAAGAATTGGAAGACATGAGGAAAGAAGATGAAGAATTTGAGCAACTTGAAGCCTTATTTTCTAGAAGAGTACCTAAAGGTCTGACAAGAAGTAAGTATGAAGGAAAAGCACCTTTTAAATGTTTTGCATGTAATAAGATTGGTCATTTTGCATCTAGATGTCCTAAAAGGAATGCAAGGTTTGAGGAAAGAGTTAAGAAATCATTTAAGCCTAACCATAATAGATATAGATTCAATAAACAATGCTAGATAGCTAATGAGGAAGGAGTAACTGATGACTTTGGAGATGAACCGATAAAAGACTCTGCTAGTGGATCCGACAATGGAAAAGAATGGGTGTTCTATGCTTTAAAAGAAGATGAACTGGAACCGGCTATCAAAAATAAAGAAAAGGCCTTGGCAATGAAAGTTGAAGATAAGGATGAATGGGTAATTGATAGTGGATATAATCAAGGGTGGCCTCTTTAGAGTATTAGGCTAATATAGAGGTTTGTTGGGTTTCCCTTTGAATCTGAGCTTATGAAGAGCTTCCTTTTGAAAACCTAATCTAGTGTTATCTTTAGGTTTTAATTCTAGTTGTAAGGGCTCATGTTGTCCTTTCTTGCAAGGTCCCAAAGCACTCTGGCCATCATAGCCCATTCTCTATATGATAATAAGACCGTTTCCATATTTATCAATGGGTAACTTAGCCTGTGGGATGTCTTTGATAGGATTTTTGTAGATTCTCATCTCTAGTCTCCTCTTCCCAACTTTCTCTAGGGATGAATTTTGTCAAACTGCATGTTGTCTTGACCAGTGGTGGTTGAAGTAACCTTTGAGGTTTGCCATAAGTTTTAGGAAAAGTAGGTAATTTCCCAACACAAGAGAGTTGGCTTAGATTATATTCCCCAGGACCTTCCTCAGCCTTTTTCATTTTCAACTTCTCTTACTTTGGTATAGAGGTGATTGAACTAGAAAGAGAGGTTGAAATTACATATGATGTGGGCGGGATAGCTTCTCTGTTGTTAGGAACAATGATCTCTAGTTGATGGTTAAGATTGTTACAATATGCAAATGGATTTGCATCGCCCAGGTTCTGATTTCTACATCGTTATGGGGAAACTTGATATAGTAATAATAGGTGGATTGAATGACTTGTATGGTGTGTATCAAAGGTCTTCCTAACAAGAGATTATATGGCAGAGGAAGGTCCAGAACTTGATAGATGATGTGCTTCACCACTGGGCCCACTCGGATCGGTGACACAACAACTCTTTTTGAAGAACACTCTGCATCATCATAGGCTTTTATGGTTATCTTTTTGCAGGGGTGCACTGATTTTATTGCATCCTAATGTTGTGACCAACTGTAATATACATATATTCAGATTGATGCCATTGTCAATCAAGACTCGCTTGATCCTATGTTGATTGATAAATCCTCCAATATGGAGTGAGTCGTTATGAGGTTGTTGGAAGGATGTATTGTCGCTTTTAGAGAAAGTGAGACAAGGTACCTAAGATTACCAACCATAGCTTGAAATTGATCTATATTAAGATTGGCAGAGACTGATGCTTCTTGGAGAGATTGATCTAAGATTGTTTTATGAGATGACAATAGGTGTAAGAGCTCTAAGATGGATATAAGTGCAGGCATCTTATCTAACTACTCCACAAGATTATACTGCTTTGGGATGGATGTTGTCCCTTATGGAGTTTCTTTAATAGTGATCTTGCTACGACACATAAAAACATTGTAGGTGGGGTTCGGATCTTTGATGGTGAGGGTTGCAATCTCTTCATTGGCATCATATAGGTGATTCATAGTATAATTATAGGTTGCTCGTGTATAATTAGTTGTATCTGTGTTTCACCCTAAGGTTGAAAGACCCCTTTGATCTTGTGATGGAAGTGGATTCTTGAACATGAGATGATCATTATTTGAGGTTTTTGGGTCGTGTCCTTCTATTTCAATTTCTCCTCAGTCAATAAAATCTTGAACAAGATCTTTCAGTCTATGGCAGTTACTTGTTTTATGCCCTTTCCCTTGGTGGAATTCACAATCTTCATTATCTCTCCACCATGGAGGTTTGACTTCAGGTTCATAGTTAGATGTCTTTGATAAGGTCACCAGATTTGAAGAGACCAATTAACACAATACCGTTTCAATGGGTTACCCTAAGGGTGTGTATTGAGGTTTTTGTTTATAATTTCATTGTCATTATCTTGGTTCCTCTTGCATCTACGACCCCATCATTCATTTCGGGTTCACCAAATGATGCTCTGCAAAAAGAATGTTAGAATATGTTAGGAAAATAAACACAAACACACAAGAAACAATCCCAGTGTTAATGTTAGAAATCATAAATTAAAGACTATCCTAAGCAAGCATATCAAGAGAGACACTAAACACAAAATAGAAAGCTTAACAAAACTAAGAAATGCAATAAGACATCTCCAAATGTCCTCCACCATTTTTGTAGCTACTCCTCCCTTGTTCCTCTCCTCTCCAAGTTCCAAATGAGTGTAGCTCTTAGTAGCTTTTTGCACTATTCTAAATGTCGTATGGAGATTCAAGATTGAAATGATTAACTATTGCAATGCAAGTGTAAAGAAAATTAAATATTAGATATTATGTAATTAGCTAATGTTAATTTTAGCCAAAAGACAATATGGACTATTATGCTAAAATGCTCTCTAAATTTCACTATAACTTTGATGCATACAAGATTTCAGGATTATAGATGTGCTTGAGAATGCTTGAGGATTTGAAAATGAGGAATGTGAGCTCTATTTATAGGTAAAATAGAGCAATGGATGGTTGAGATTGAGTAATCTCAACAAGGGCTAGGATTGATGGGTTTATGATCCATGTGAGGGCTTTCAACCCAATCCCAGAATGACAAATGTCAACATGAGATGGGTTGAGGGGAGAGGGAAGAAGCATTAAATGCTTGAAATGACTTGAAGGTTAAACTGGGAGGTAAAGTTAATGTTGAGTTGAATGAATAAAGCCATTATCCAATAAATAATACCTTTATCCAATGGATAAACTCTTGTGCAAGAGTTAGTGAGCATAACCATGGTCAAAGAAATAAATGCTTGAAGAGACCCATGAGTCAAATGGAGGTTGAGTCAGAGGGAAAGTCTCTAACCATGTGGGTGAGTTGAGTTAACCATAAATGGTTATGTAAGAGCCATTAATGGTCATGTAAGAGCCTTTAGTGGTTTGGAAGACTTTAGGGGTTAGCTTGTTGAACACATAAAACATTAAATGATTTTCAAAGACTTTGGAGGCTTTGAGAAGTGACTTCAAGTTGCTTAGGAATGTGACATTATTTAGGAAATGGGATTAGACTAATTGAGAATGATTAGAAGAATCTAGAAGGAGATTTATGATTGCAAGTGGGTTTGGTGGGTAAGGGAAAATAGGATTTTAATTAAAATAAAATTAATTTATTTAATTGTGGTTGCAACTTGCATTTGTAGGAGAATGCAAGTGGGGGGAGAGTTTAGTGATTTAAATAAATATTTATTTATTTATTTAAAAGAAGAAAGTGGTTAAATTATATAAATATGATTTATTCATTTAATTGATTGTGAATTTGGTTTAATGAATTAATTTAAATAAATTAAATAACTTAATTAATTAATATAATAAGGGGTTGAGAATGAATTAATTAAATATTAATTTAATTAACTAGTGACTGGTGGTTTAACAATCAAATAAATTGTAAATATTCATTTAATTAAATGGACAAATTTATGTGACTACATTTGCCCCTCTTTGAGACGGTGCGGTAATCGCGTCGTTTCAAAGAAAGAAAAATACCCATAATGAGATATGCCCCATAAATGTTAATTTAATGGGTGGTATGCCCCCTTGAGAGATGGGCCGAATTTTTTTGAAAAATAGGGCGATCTCTCGAAAAGGAACAAAAATTGGAGGGGAGGTAGAACAAAAGAAATTAGCAATAACGGTGAAAGAATAGAAGAAATTGGAGTTAAAATAGAGAAATGAGAGACATTTGAAGTTCATGGGGACCACGGTGGTGAGCGAAGTGAAATTGGTTTAGGGCTGGAGGGGTATATATGGAGGGGAAGGGGTAAAACAACCTCATTTGCACTTATCTCCCTTGCAGCGCCGAGCGCTGATAGTGACCTTTTGTGGAGGAGCACGCAACAATCATCATGTCGGTACCCATAGAAGATCATCGGCTAGAGCGGATCCATCAATTCCAGCGGCCAGATGACTATGGACTAGCAGTACGCAAATTGTGAATTTTAAGTTTTGTGCATTTTTGATGTGTTTTTGCAAGCGTCAAAGTCCAATCAAAACAATAGCACTAAGACTATGTTTTAGCACTTTTCTTAGTCTAAATGGCACTTTTGTGTCGCTATAGTGCTCTTGGGTAGTATTTTTAGTGCAGTCACAAGTGTTAGCACATTTATCTAGTAGTTTTAGTGTAGTCAGTTTTTTAGTGTTGTTGTAGGGTAGTGTTAGCGCTTGTGCCAGGTAATAGCGCGATTGGATAGTGGTATTAGCACTTTTGTTGTTTTAGTGCATGTGTGTCATAGTTGTAGCATTTTTGGAGACATGTTGTAGCTAATTGTTGTTTTAGTGCTTTTATACACAAATTGTAGCGCTATTATTAGCTGAATAGTGCAAATTGTGATAAAAATGCCCCATTGTTAGGAAAAATTATCTCCGGATGCCTGTGTTGGGTGGATGGATGGAGGAGTTGTTTTGGATCATAGCAACCCCATTAAGACTAGGTCATTATGATAAATGCCTGTTGTAGTCTAGGTTTGCCATGATCACTTACCTATGGAGACCCAAAGATATTTGATCAAAGTATCTATTGATAATCTAGGTTTAAACTTAAGAAAGTTTGAAACAAAACAACTGATGATGATGTTGATGCGTGTATGTGTAGGAGGATCTGCCCGTTCTTCATATGCAAGAGCGACATCTTGCCATGCAGCAGCTATGAGAGTAGTTGACTGAGGCAAAGATCAATTGTGTCACAACAACTAGTTTATATGACATGATGTATATGCCAGTGATTCAGATGAATCACAGACTAGTAATGGCATTAGCTGAGTGGTGGCACAGTGAGACCTGCACGATCAATCTGGCTATGGGAGAGATGACTATTACATTGGAGGATGTGTGGCAGATATTTCACATCCCTATCTGAGGGGAGTTGGTGATGTATGACCAAGGTTTAGGGACAACAATAGTGCAACAGATGTTTGCAAAGGATGTCAATATTCATGATGGCTCGATTGCATGGGAGGAGATAGCGGCTTGATATGAGCCATTACCAGTTGTATTATCAGGCATTGTTAGGGGTTTGTTGTGCCCTGATCGATGATTGCATGGACTGGTCATGGGTTGGGGCCAGGTTATTGAGTGCATGGTGATGGATGGGACCTGTTATGCATGGGGACCATCCATGTTGTCACACTTATATAGGGAGCTACATGAGATGGTATACCGGGATATGAGTTCTTTGGGGGTTGGCATTACTTTGCTACATATCTGGGCATGGGATCACCTTCCAGTTACATGACCAGTTTGTCTGAGATTTAGGGCAGTAGATCAGCCCTATGTGTATATGTATGGAGGTATGATGAGTCAGCCCCACTTGGGGAAGTTGGAGTGGTGGCGGCAAGCATTGGATGATTTGGATGCAGTGATATGGAGGCCATATATTGAGTGTGAGCCTCAGGAGGATGATGGAAAGGCCTTTTCGTATGTATTTATGACACAATTTTTGATTGGTAAGACAACCTACAATGTAGAGAGACAGGTACTAGGTAGAGTGATGAGACAGTTCAGTCAGAGGTAGGGGTTGCTGACAGGATCAGGGGAGTATGCACAGGTAGTGCGGGAGAGATTCCAATGGGGGCTAGTGTTACCATATGATCAGGCCTTAGTTGAGTTCCGAACCTTATAGGTGAGACCAAGGCATATAAGGTCAGGGATTGTGGATGCAGGGGTGATAGAGGAGTATACGTAGTATCATACCATGCATCCTATTCCATATATTTCAGATCCAGTCATGCCGATACTATCTTTTGAGGATGATAGGAGATAGTGACAGAGGAGGAGAGGAGGAAGAGGAGTAGGATGAGGAGGTAGAGGTGATGGAGGAGGAGGAGATGGAGGTGATGGAGGTGGGGGAGATGGTGGAGGAGGTTATGGGGGAGTAGGAGGAGATGAAGGGGGTGGTGGGGGTGAATTTGGAGGAGGAGGTGGTGGAGGAGGATGATTGCAAAGGAAAGGGAGAGGCGGGCAGGCATTGCGACTGTCATAGGGTCCTTTGATTCAGGGAGTAGCTAGAGTAGGAGGCAGGGATTTTGGGGAGGGAGAGGCACCTATGGAGATGGGAGAGGGAGCTACAAGTGGAGGAGTGGATCCTATGGTGATGGGAGGGGGAGACCTATGGGAGAATATGATAGTATATTTGCAAACTTGATTTATAGCAGCCGAGGCATGGGTGGAGGATAGTGAGGAAGAGATTGTAGCTAGAGATGTTCAACTGTTTGCATGGGAGTTAGAGTTGATAGTAGTGAGGCAAGAGTGGGATGATGTGGTTGATAGGGTGATCCAACTATAGGAGAGAGCTCGGGCCTTGGAGGGAGTACATGGATAGGGTCTGACAACTGATTCATTGGTGAGGGAGGTATAGTAGGAAGGTGGAGAGGTTGACTATTGGCGGGGTTTATATGAGCAGCCGGTGCCATCCAGTTAGCAGGCACTGAGTTATTCACAGATGCATCAGGCGAGATCAGAGTGATCTCAAAGGATGCAGAGTAGTGGTGGAGTTATGGGCCCTCCACAACAAGATAGTGCGGGGGGAGAAGGGGGTGATGGTGGTGCAGCATCTAGCCAGAGTGTTATTTGAGAGAGATTTATGTACTTGTGACATTTGTTATTTTGGACTGTGACTTGGATGGCTCATGGTAGCCAATATTTTTTGACATCATTGTACTCTAATACATGTATGATTTTGTGATATGATATATGATGTGATATATGAGGAGATCCAATGTTTTGTGATGATATTCATATTGATTATATGTATGGGTTTATGTAGACTGATGATTATGATTTATGCTTAGATGGATGCTATGGATGATTTTTCTTTCTATATGTGTATGATGATGATTTTATGATTTCTATATGCATGCTATGGATGTGGTGCTAACATGTGGATGTAGGTTAATACATGTATGAGGCTTTGTGGTAATATCTTGTAAATGTGATGCCATGATGACTATGTATGCATAATGATGAATGAATGATGACTATGGGATAGATAATACTTGTGTTTATGTTGATGATATGATGATATACATATTGCTTGTAAGATGAATTGTAATGAATCAAATGGTTTATGCAAATGTTTACAAATGGTTTAAAAATGAATGTAAAATGGATAAACAAATGTAAGTACAAATATTTATGTGATGATCTTAAATGAATGTACTTTAAAATGAATAAACAAATGTTTGAGACAAATGTTTATGTTTCTAAATGACTTAAAATAAAATATGACTAAGTGATAAATGAAAGTGAAATGATAATGCAAATAAATGCAACTAAGGGATAATGAATAACTACACCTTAATGCAATTAATATGAAAGGAATGCCTAAGGAATGTTGTGCACTATATGAGTGAATGAATGTTTTTGATAATAAAATGTACTTAAGTGAAATGCAAGTAAATGATAATAAATGCGTCTGATATTTTTAATTCCTTAATGGGATGAACAAATCAATGCACTTAAATGAATATCTACATGAATCTAAAATGCAAGTAAGTGATAATGAACTAGATGTATTTACATGCAACTAAATGTAATGGAATGATAATGCCATGCGTGCATGATATATGAATGCAAGTTGGTGAGAAATTGCATGATGCAATGATGATGTATCAGAGAACTCTATTATGATTGTATCCAAGACCAATTCATATTAAAGAACCTCTCGTATTTTTTACTTGTTCACACTTCCATACAAACCATAAATATGAATAATGAACAATCAAATGGATGGGCGAAATGCAATAGAATGCAATATAAATAGATGAGATGAAATGATGATCCATAGTGCTTTATTTTTCATCATTGAGCATGGTAGTATTAATCTTGGACGAGGCAGTAGGAACCAAGTTTGGAGCATTGTACCTATAAGCAAGCAGTATAGATAAAGAATATGGACCCTCCATTCTGGTTCATGTGCAGATGGTCGAGGTATACACTATAGTCAGTAAGCCATAGTGATCTATGACTAGTTTTTTGCATATGATCATGTAGCTTAGTGAACTTCCCACATAGACACCATTAATACATGCCCCAGAACTTCATTGGAACAATTCGCAGACAAAAAACAAAACGATACTTAGGAACCATCTTGGCTACTCTAATCACTTGTGGATATCATGGAGTAGTGTAGGACCCTGAGATAAATGAATAAATAACTTAACAAACTGACCAAGTACTTGATAGCTTAAACACAATTTTATTGTCAAATAAAATGCTATCATGTCTTTGTTTTGGTAAGGAAGGATACACCCTTGTTAAGACAAGTGTGTGCACCTGTGTTGATTGTTTGGTTGATTTGATAATTGATCATTGTTTGAGTAGCTCAAAATGTTTGTTTGATGTATGTTTCGATGTGTATGTATAAAGGTTTTGTTATGCATTTCCATGTTTTTGATTGATTTTTGATGTCTTATGATGTTTTTTGGATTTTGTGAGTGTTTTTTAATGTTTTTGGATTTTGTCAGACAATTTTGAATGTTTTTTGGATTTTGTGAGATAGTTTTGAATGAAGAACTCAATGAATCACAAGTAATGTAGAATCCACTTCCATCAATAGATTAAGAGCATTACCCCCAGTTTAGATATTAATATGAAAAGTAGGATGCAGGATGCATGAAGTACTATCCTTGATTGCAGATCAATAACAAGCCATGGTTTGACTAATGGATGAATGGATGCAATGAATGTGATCACAACAAGTCTGAAAGACAATGGAGCCATAGCCTTTACGAGTGGTGCCTATTTACCATTTTTTTACCATCACACCTACCCAAGATGCCACCGGAGTGGTTGCTGACCATTTGGATGCATGATTTTTTTTTTCTTTAGTATTTTGATTTTTTTGTATTTTCTTCAGGACATTTATCTGAATGTTTTTGGTGTTTTTATGGTATGTATCAAAGCCTGACACTCTATACAACTTATGTATGGAACTGTTTGAGGTGCATGTTGTTCATCGGATCTGCTAGCGGTTCCCCTTCTAAAGTAGCCAACTGATATGTCCTGGACCCAAATACAACAGTGATAACATATAGACCTAGCCAATTTGATTCAAACTTGCCTTGATGTTCTCTGTTTGGTTGATTACGAGGATTCTCCCTAAGAACAAGATCACCTACCTCAAATGTATGAGGTATAACCTAATGATTATAGCTTCTACTCATTCGTTGTTGATAGGCCTTGAGGTGGTTGTATGCAGCTTGTCGCCTTTCATCAAGTAGTTCCAAGTCTTGAAGATGTGAGACTCAGTATGCTTCATCATCAATTAGATTGTGTAAAGAGACTCGTAGAGATGGTATCTCAACCTCAATAGGAAGGATGGCTTATGTGCCATAGACTAGTGAGTATGGAGTTGCGCCTGTAGGGGTTTGAATGCTAGTTCGATGCGCCCATAGTGCTAGATTTAATTGAATGTGCCAATCACAACCAGCATCATCGACTGTCTTCTTGAGGATTCTCAATATATTTTTGTTAGATCTTTGGCTTGACCATTGCTTTGTGGGTAAGAGGGAGTGGAAAAGTAGTGTTGAATTTGAAACTTCTCATAGAGCTCACGGACATCCTGATTTTGGAAAGGGAGTTTGTTATCTGTGATGATGGACATGGATACACCATACTGGAAAATGATGTAATTAAGGATGAATGAGGTGATCTTCTTGTCGGTGACTTGGGTAAGTGGAATAACTTTGATCCTCTTTGTGAAGTATTCAGTGGTGGTAATAATAAATTTGTGGTTGTTGGATGAAGATGGATGAATTTTACCCACAAGGTCAAGTCCCCATTGACAAAAGTGCCATGGTGTTGTGATTGGTTGCAATTCCTATGCTGGTGCATGTATTAGGTCTCCGTGAACTTGGCACTTCTTGCATTTTCTGACAAAATAGTAGGAGTCTTTTTCCATGGATGGTCAATAGTATCCTGCTCACATGATTTTCTTGGCTAGTGAAGGACCGCTTGAGTGAGTCCCATAAATTCCTTCATGTACCTCTTCCAAGGCCTTTGTTGTCTCATCCTATTCAAAATATCAAATGAGAGTACCATCAAGACTACATTGGTATAGGGTTTCAGCAATGATGATGTATCGAGTAGTTTGTCAGATGAAGGTTTTGCATTGGTTATTTGATTGGTTAGGAGGAAGTGTGTGATTGCGAAGGTAGGTGTAGAACTCACCGTACAATGGGGATTCAGAACCGGTAAGGTGACAGATCATCTCGAATTTGGGGATATCATAAGTGGGAATCCAAATTTGTTCCACCAAGAACTCGTAGCATGTTGAATTTTGTGGAAGATCTAAGAGAGATGCAATTGTAGCCATTACATCAACAGCTCGATTCTGATCTCTAGGTATCTGCTCAAGATGATAGTTGTAAATGATTATTTTAAACTATCCACCATTTTCTTGTAGGGCATGAGCTTATCATCCTTGGTCTGATATTCATTTGTGACTTGTCAGATGACCAGTTGGGAGTTGCCATATACTTGTAGCTCTTTCAGTTTCCATTGGATGGCTAGTCTGAGTCCTGTGATCAAAACCTCATATTCTGCTATGTTATTTGTACATGAAAATGTTAGCGTGTAAGACTTTGGGATGCTGTCACCTTGAGGTGTGATAAACAAAATTCCTACCCCCAACCCATGTCTAGTATATGAGCCATCAAAGTAGAGTTTCCACTGTTGTGCTATTGTGATCATGAAGATCTCTTCATCTAGGAAATTTGAAACAAGAGGATGATCACCTGTGAGGGGTGCATCGGTCAACAAATCTACAATAACTTGGCCCTTGATATCCTTGCGGTCCACATACTCAATATCAAATTCACTCATAATCATCACCCATTTGGCCAAGCAGCCTGTCAATGCTGCTTTGCTGAGTAGGTACTTTAGTGGATCAATCTTTGCAATGAGTTGTACTCTATGCGTCAACATGTAGTGTCTCAATTTAGTGGTTGCCAAAATAACTACTAGGCAAGCTCGCTCAATAGGTGTGTAATTGAGTTCATAGCCAACCAGTGTGCGAGAGATATAGTATACAACACACTCTTTCCCTTCTACATTGTTTTATGCGAGCAATACTCCCAATGTTGTATTGGTAGTTGAAACATAGAGCAATAGAGGTCTACTTGGATCTGATGGGATCAACAACGGTGTATTCATCAGGTAATCTTTGAGCATCTGGAATGCTTGCTGGCATCTGGAATCCCATTCAAAGTGGATGTTTTTCTATAATAGATGCATGAAGGGATTACACTTATCTGCCAATTGTGCAATGAATCTTTGAATTGATTGTAGCCACCCTTGTAGTCTCCTTAACTGGATGATGTTCTTTAGAGGTGGTATGTCCATGATTGCTTTGACTTTTTCTGAACCTAATTCAATATCCTTGCTTGAGACAATGTATCCTAGAAGTTTCCCTAAGGTCACTCAAAAGACACATTTCTTTGGATTGAGTCGAAGATGATATTGTTCTAGTCTATCAAAGATTTTATCTAATATGGCAAGATGACCTTCTCTTGTTAATGATTTTGCTAGTAATTCATTGACATAATCCTCCATTATGGTATGCATCATGTCATGAAAGATGGTTGTCATAGCTCTTTGATAGGTTGCCCCTGCATTGTTCAGACCAAAGGGCATCACATTCCAACAATATGTTCCCCATGGACATGTGAAGGCAGTTTTATGTTGATCTTGTAGAGCGATCTTTATCTGGTTATACCCTGAGAAGCCATCCATAAGAGAAAGCATGGCATGTCCTGCTGTTAGGTCCATGACCATGTCAATATTTGGTAGGGGGAAGTCATCCTTAGGGCATGCTTTGTCCAAATCTCTAAAGTCAATATAGATACAGATGCCCCCATTTGGTTTGCTAACAGGTACAATGTTGGAGATCCAATCTGCATAATCGATTGGTCAAATGAAACTAACATCTAGGAGTTTCTAAGTTCTGCTTTGACTAGTACAATAATCTTGGGGTGCATCTTGTGAAGCTTCTATTTTAAAGGTTTATCTCCTTCTTCCATGGTGAGGTGATGCATGACCAAATCTAGATCAAGGCTAGACATGTCTGCAGATGACCATGTGAAGTTGATTTGATGCTTCTGGAAGAATTCTACAAACTTGGGTTGTTCCTCTTGAGTGAGTAGAGATGCAGATGTATTTGGTGAGGAGTCTCAAGGGTCCCTACATTGAATTATTTTGTTTCCTTTATGAGGATCGTTGATCATTCTTGATTTGTACTGGAGGGGAGGATGTCAAACCTATCATCCTTAGGCGCCTCTGAGAGGTTTTCACCATTAGATATGCTCTTTCTTTTTACTTTTTTCGGATCAAACAGTGCCATAGTCTGGTTTTTACTAGAAGATCCATGTTTTATCATGATATGTTTGTAGCTAAAATGTTTGGCATCGGCCCCAAAGTATGTTGTGCTATTACATTTGATGGTGAAACCAGCTTTGTGATCCCCACTTGGTATGTTATCCCATAGTTCCAAAAAGTCAATGATCACCTCATCGTTTTGGAATTGGTCAAGGCATGGGGGATTAGGTTGGTTTTATTTGATGAGTTCGGGATGGATAATGGGAATTACCCCATCGATCAGGTTAAGTTAATGTGATGTGTTGATGAGGGTTAAAATACTGTGGTGAAGGTCGTTGATGGTACTCTCCCTGTCAGAATCTGGCATAGGATGTGACATAGGGTCTATGGAAGGTGTTTCCAATTCAGGAACCCAAGAGGTTTTAATTTGTGCCTCTCCATAAATAGGGATTTCTTTGCTAGGTGGAGGTGGTGATGCATCTTCTTCATCTAAAGTATTGAGATGTACATAGTCAAATTCCCACTCATGCAAGTCAGTCTCAGAGTCGCTTTCTAGTATCCGATTAGCATACCAAATCGGGATATCTTTTGAGTTGAACATTGCAGTTGTGGTCAGCTGATGTACTGTTGGTGATGGAATTGCTAATACTGTGGGTGCCACTAATGTTGTTGATGGGTCTACCAAATTTGTCGATGTTGCTAGGGGTACAGATATAGCTAATGGTGTTTTTGATGCGGTTGTTGCAGTTGATGGGGTTGTTGGTTTGATTGGTGGGATGATTGGTGTTGCAAGCAGGATTATCGATGTTGTAGGTAATTTTATCAGTGCTTCTAGTGGGATAATGGGTTTTGCAGGTATTTTTAGCAATGGGAGTAGTGCTATGGATACTACTGTTGGGATTGTTAGCCTTCTTGGGGCAGTTGGTGTGGTTCTTGGTGTTGCCGATCTAATCAAGGGTGGCCTATTTAGAGTATTAGGCTAATAATCAAGGGTGGCCTCTTTATGGTGAATTTTGTTGGGTTTCCCTTTGAATCTAAGCTTACGAAGAGCTTCCTTTTGAAAACCTAATCTAGTGTTATCTTTAGGTTTTAATTCTGGTTGTAAGGGCTTGTTTCATCCTTGATTGCAAGGTTCCAAAGCACTCTAGCCATCATAGCCCATTCTCTACATGATAATAAGACCATTTCCGTATTTATCAGTGGGTAGTTTATCTTGTGGGATGTCTTTGATAGGATCTTTGTAGATCCACTTTGCTAGATCCTCATCGTTGGTCTCCTCTTCTTGACTTTTTCTAGGGATGAATTGTGCCAAAGTGCATGCTGACTTGACCAGTGGTGGTTGAAGTAACCTTTGAGGTTTGCCATAAGTTCTAGGAGAAGTAGGTAATTTCCCAACATAATAGAGTTGGCTTAGATTATATTCCCCAGAACCTTTCTCAATTGTTTTCATTTTAAACTTCTCTTGCTTTGGTATAGGGGAGATTGAACTAGAAAGAGAGGCTAGACTTACATATGATGTGGGCAGGATAGCTTCTCTATTGTTAGGAATGGTGATCTTTGGTCAATGGTTAATATTGTTACAATATGCAAATGGATTTGCATCACCCAGAATTGTGATTTCTACACTATCATAGGGAAACTTGATACACTGATGATAGATGGATGGAACATCTTGTATGGCATGTATCCAAGGTCTTCCTAACAAGAGATTATGTGGTAGAGGAAGGTCCAGAACTTGACAAATGATGTGCTTCACCACTGGGCCCACTTGGATCAGTAAACAACTTCTCCTTTCGAAGAATGCTCTGCATCATCGTAGGCTTTTATGGTTATCTTTTTGTGGGGGTCCACTGATTCTATTGCATATCCCAATGTTGTGACCAACTATAATGTATATATATTCAGACCGGCGCCATTGTCAATCAAGACTCACTTGATCCTATGTTGGTTGATAAATCCTTCTGTTATGAGGTTGTTGGAAGGTTGTATTATCAATTTCAGAGAAAGTGAGACATGGTGATGACCTCAAATTACCAACCATAGCTTGAAATTGATCCGTATTAAGATTGATAGGGATTGATGATTCTTGGAGAGCTTGATCCAATATTGTTTCATCAGACGAGGATAGGCAAAAAATCTCTAAGATGGATATAAATGTGGGCATCTTATCTAACTACTCCACAAGATTATACTGCTTTGGGATGGATGTTGTGCCTTGTGGATCTGCTTTAATAGTGATCTTGCTATGATGCCTAACAACATTGCAGGCAAGGTTCGAATCTTTGATGATGAGGGTTGCAATCTCTTCATTGCCATCATATAGGTGATTCACAATATATTTATAGGTTGGTCACATATAATCAGTTGTATCTGTGTTTCGCCTTGAGGTGGAAGGACCCCTTTGATCTATTGATGGAAGTGGATTCTTGAACATGAGATGATCATTATTTGAGGTTTTTGGGTTGTGTCCTTTGATTTCAATTTTGTCCTCGATCAATAAGATCTTGAACAAAATCTTTTAGTCTATGGCAGTTACTTGTTTTATGCCCTTTCCCTTGGTGGAATTAGCAATGTTCATTATCTCTCGACCATGGAGGTTTGACCTGAGGTTCATAGATAGATGTCTTTGGTAAGGTGACCAGATTTGAAGAGACCAATTGACACAATACCATTTTGATGGGTTCCCCTAAGCGTGTGTATGTATGTTTTGGTTTATAATTTTGTTGTCATTGTCTTGGTTCCTCTTGCAATGTATTGCAACCTTAATTTTGTGGAGGAGCAATAGTGTTGTTTTTAGGAGGAAGCTTTTGCTCCGCAAATCTGACCATAGGTTGTGCAATTTTTATGGTCCTTGCATCTATGACCCCATCATTCACGTCGGGTTCAGCAAATGATGTTCTGCAAAAGGGATGTTAGAATATATTAGGAAAACAAACACAAACACACAAGAAACAATCCAAGTGTTAGTGTTAGAAATCATAAATCAAAGACTATCTTAAGCAAGCATATCAATAGAGACACTAAACACAAAATAGAAATCTTAACAAAACTAAAAAATACAATAAGACATCTCCAAATGCCCTCCACCATGTTTATAGCTACTTCTCCCTTGTTCCTCTCCTCCCCAAGTTCCAAATGAGTGTAGCTCTCAGTAGTTTTTACACTATTCTGGATGTCTTATGGAGATTCAAGATTAAAATGATTAACTATGCCAATGCAAGTGTAAAGCAAATTAAATATGAGATATTATGTAATTAGCTAATGTTAATTTTAGCCAAAAGACAATATGGACTATTATGCTAAAATGCTCTCTAAATTTCACTATAAGTTAGATGCATACAAGATTTCAGGATTATAGATGTGCTTGAGAATGCTTTAGGATTTGAAAATGAGGAATGTGAGTTGTATTTATAGGTAAAATGGAGCAATGGATGGTTGAGATTGAGTAATCTCAACAAGGGCCAAGATTGATGGGTTTATGATCCATGTGTGGGATTTCAACCCAATCCCAGAATGACAAATGTCAACATGAGATGGGTTGAGGGGAGAGGGGGGAAGCATTAAATGCTTGACATGACTTGAACGTTAACTTGGGAGGTAAGGTTAATGTTGAGTTGAATGAATAAAGCCATTATCCAATGGATAAACTCTTGTGCAAGAGTTAGTAAGTATAAACATGGTCAAAGCAATAAATGCTTGAAGAGACCCATGAGTCAAATGGAGGTTGAGTTAGAGGGAAAGTCTCTAACCATGTGGGTGAGTTGAATTAACTATAAATGGTTATGTAAGAGCCATTAATGGTCATGTAAGAGTCATTAGTGGTTTGGAAGACTTTAGGGGTTAGCTTGTTGAACACATAAAGCATTAAATGCTTTTCAAAGACTTTGGAGGCTTTGAGAAGTGACTTCAAGTTCCTTAGGAATGTGACAATATTTGGGAAATGGGATTAGGTTAATTGAGAATGATTAGAAGAAGTTAGAAAGTGGTTAGAAGAATCTAGAAGGGGATTTAGGATTGCAAGTGGGTTTGGTGGGTGAGGGAAAATAGGATTTTAATTAAAATAAAATTAATTTATTTCAATTGTGGTTGCAACTTGCATTTTTAGGAGAATGCAAGTGTGGGGGGGGGGGACTTTAGTGATTTAAATAAATAAATATTTATTTATTTAAAAGAAGAAAGTGGTTAAATGAAATAAATATGATTTATTCATTTAATTGATTGTGAATTTGGTTTAATGAATTAATTTAAATAAATAAAATAATTTATTTAATTAATATAATAAGGGGTTGAGAATGAATTAATTAAATATTAATTTAATTAACTGGTGATTGGTGGTTTATTAATCAAATAAATAGTAAATATTCATTTAATTAAATGGATAGATTTATGTGACTACACTAGTAATAAGACATGTTTGATTGCTCATATTGATGAGAGTTGGTTAGGGCATAAGAGGTTGTGTCATATTAATTTTTATTGTATTGTTAAGATCAGTTCAACTAAAGTAGTTACAGATATACCTAAGATTACGAAGCCTCATAATTTGGTATGTAAGGAATTTAAATTGGGAAAGCAAGTTAAAAATTTTTTTAAGAGCATACATGATAAATCTAATGATGTACTTAATTTGATTCACACTAACTTATGTGGTCCAGCAAGGACTAGAAGCTTTCAAGGTGATAGATATTTCATGTTGATTATTGATGACTATTCTAGGATGATGTGGGTGACTTTTCTTAAGGAGAAGTCTGAAGCCTTTGAGAAATTCAAGATCTTTAAAGAAAAGGTTGAAATAGAAACTAGATTGAAAATCAAATGTCTAAGATTAGATCAAGGCAGTGAGTTCACTTCTCATGAATTTAACAGTTACTGTGAGACAAATGGTATTAGGAGATAGTTATCTGCACCTCGGACTCCTCAACAGGATGGAGTAGTGGAAAGAAAGAACAAAACCATTTTGGATGCAGCAAGATCTATGATGATGGAAGCCAAATTTCCTCATATCTACTGGAGAGAAGAAGTGAGTACACCAGTCTACACATTTAACAAATTTCACATTAAAGGTGAAACCGGTAAGACTCCTTATAAATTATAGTTTGGACATACACCTACTATTAAATATTTCAAAATTTTTGGAAGTAAATGCTATATCAAAAGAGATGATTCTTTTGGAAAGTTTGATCCTAGATGTGATGAGGGGATATTTCTTGTTTATTCAATTCAAAGCAAAGAATATAGATGTTGTAACAAAAGATTGCAGAAAATTGTGGAGAGTGATAATGTGAAAGTGGATGAGCATTATAGAAATCATTCTATATCATATGACAGGGATCCAATAGTGAAAATGATCATAACTAAACCAACAATGCCTCAACTAGTACAAGAAACTAAGACAGTTACACCGACACAATCAAAAAATTCAACTGTGACTAATGATCAGAGTAGTGAACCTGAAGTTGAGAGGACACCAAGGTATGTAAGATTAAATCATTTTGAAGATCAAATCATTAGAGATAGGAACAAGGGAGTTATGACAAGAAGAATACTGACAAATGAAGAGGTATGTCTTATTTCTCAAGTTGAACCGGCGATTGTTATTGAAGCTTGTAAGGATAAACATTGGTTAAAAGCTATGGAAGATGAATTAGAACAGATAGAGAAGAATGAAACTTGGACTTTAGTTTCGTGGCCTAAAAATAAGAATGTTATTGGAACTAAATGGGTTTTTAGGAATAAATTGAATGAGGATGATCAAGTTATAAGAAACAAGGCTAGACTAGTTTGTAAAGGATATTCTCAAATGGAAGGAATTGATTATGGTGAGACATTTGCACCTATAGCTAGAATTCAAGCTGTTAGATTATTTCTTGCCTATGCAACTTATAAGAACTATAAGGTTTATCAAATGGATGTTAAATGTGCATTTTTGAATGGTGATCTTGAGGAAGAAGTATACATTGAGCAACCTGATGGATTTTCACTGACAGATGATAAAGATATGGTTTGCAGATTGAAGAAAGCTTTATATGGTTTGAAACAAGCTCCTAGAGCTTAGTATGCAAGGTTGGAAAAATATCTTTTGAAGCTTGGTTTTACTAAAGGCAGTGCTTATAGTAATTTATATTATAATATCACTGATAATGATATTCAAATTATTGAAGTATTTGTTGATGATATAATTTTTGGAGGAGAAGACAAATTATGCATGGAATTTACTAACAATATGAAGAATGAATTTGAAATGTCCATGATTGGTGAGATGAAATTTTTCTTAGGTTTGCACATTACTCAAACTGACAAAGGCATTTTTATCTGTCAAAATAAGTATCTAAGGGAATTGTTGAATAATTTTGGTATGGATAATTCCAAACTGGTAAGTACTCCTATGGTGACAAGTGAGAAATTATCTATCAAGGATACTTCTACACAAGTAAATCCGACATGGTATAAGTCTATGATTGGTGGTCGGTTATATTTAACTCATACTAGACCGGATATTATGAATGCAATAAGTATTGTTTCAAGATATCAAAGTAATCCTAAATAAAATCACGAATGTGCAGTAAAAAGGATATTCTGGTATTTGCAAGGAACAATAGAATATGGTTTATGGTATTCTAAAAGTGATGATTTCACTTTATGTGCATATACTGACTCAAATTGGGCAGGAGAAACTGATGACAGGAAGAGCACTTCTGGTGGAGCTTTCTTTCTTGGAAAGAAACTAGTTTCATGGATCAACAAAAAATAGTCATGTATTTCTTTATCTACTGCAGAAGCTAAGTATGTTGTAGCAGCAACTAATTGCACTCAAGTCTTGTGGATGAAGCAAATGTTGAAGGATATCATTGTAAATTGTAGTGAACCGATAGTTATCTACTATGATAACTCTGCAACTATTGACATGTCTAGGAATCTGATATTTCACTCTAAGACTAAGCATATATCAATAAAGTATAACTTTCTGAAGGACAAAGTAGAAGGAAAGGAAGTCAAATTGGTTTATGTGAACACTAAAGAACATATTGCAAATATATTCACTAAATTGTTGTCTAAGGAATCATTTAAGTATTTGAGAGATAGGTTAGGGGTTTCTGCCCCTCTGACAGAGACTTGATTGATGCAGTTTGTCATCAATCCGACATGCATTATCAAAGATATTATTCATTCTGACACTAATGAGTGGTGCTACTACTCAAGGGGAGTAGTCAACTTTGAGATTCAGAGGTTTATATTCTTTCTTTGATATTTTTATCAGATTTATAGCATTGATGTCAAAGGGGGAGTGATAGTGATGTGAAAAATAAATTCAGAGATATCATTCAGAAGGGGAGAGTTATTGATAATCAGGAGATTATTGGTTGTCTTCCACAGGGGGAGACTTGTTTGGCATTTCTTGGTACTTAGATGTTTTTCACATCTAGTGTTGCCATCAATGCCAAAGGGGGAGATTGTTAGCATTATGGATGAATTGGTTATGTGTTGTATTGATGTTTTGTCATTGATGTCAACACTAGTTGTTATGGCTGGTTACCGACAGTTAGGTTTTGGTTAACGGTAGAAGATCTAGTGTTACCTACAGAAGAGACTATCTGTTGGACACTTTTGGCATGTTTGGATCAGTAAAGTATGTTTGATTTTATGTGTTACATGCTCCTTGAGCATGTTTTTGTTAGTTGGTATTGACTTGGTGATCAAATGCTATCATACACTCTTGTAAACCGTTACCGGTGTTGATTTAATGCTCTACCGTCAGAGCTTTCACTGAGGAATCTTGACAAGATGCATAATTGGTGTTGGTGCAACTTCTAGATGGATTTTAGGATGTTGAAGATATTCTTTGATCGTGCTTCAACTGCTTGAAGACATTGCGTTGACTTGATGGACCTAGAATAGGTCCAGTACGTATCTAGGTTATGGAAAAGTATCATGATAACGTGTACTCTACACATTACCTGGATGTTTCAGGATGTTTTATGGATTGATTATTGTTGTTTTGGTTTTAAGATGACATGGCATATCATTGTAATATGGATTTATGTAATGATCTTATTATAATATCTTTTAGGTGGTTGACCTAATTGGTTTAGGCCATAGGGTTGGTATAAAATGATGTAAGATCTCATTGTAGATCATGGTATGGGAATGGAATAAGTGTCATGGTCTTGGAATGCAATATCATATGCGAAGGAGATTTGGTCTATCATTGAGGATCGAATTGGGATTAATGAAGAGGTCAAAGGCCTCTAGTATTGAGCTTAACCAAGACTGTAATTAGGAATGGTAGATGCTATCTCTGGCAGTTCACTCTATTAGATTGTTGTTCATTTATCTTGAGATGGTTGTTGCCTCTCTATAGTCAGTGAGACTCTTTTGTAATGAGTAGTATGCTCTAGGAAGTCTGCCTTCCTGCATGTGCAAGCCCCTCATTGTATCACATACTTTCTGCAGAAGTATCATCTAACTATGGGTAGGCTTCCCACCATGGTTTTTCCCTTTACGGGTTTTCCACGTGCAAATCATGGTGTTATGTGGTATGGTTTCTTTGCATTGTTTATCTGTTTAATTTTTAAGTTGTATTATTTAGCAGTATCTATTTCTAGTTTACCGATACTTAATCTGGTTAAAGTTTATTAAGTGGATTAAATGTTATAATATGTTAACAACTGGTTCACCCCTCCCTCTCAGTTTTTCACTGGTTATCCTAACAGAGGGTACATGTGGTGGTGAGGGAATTTTATCTGAGTCCTCTAGATCAATGATCTAGACTCCTTTCAAAGGTCTTACCTACATCTCTGGGGATGGGCCTTCTCTCATTATTTTCTTTCCTTTCCTCACTAGCTTTCCACTGTCACTACCACTATCCACATTACTACTCTACTCCTCCCTCACTATGTTTATTATAATACTACCCCTTGGAGGGGGCTCATAACTAGGTCTAGTCTCCTCTAACCCATCTATCTTGTGAGGTGGAGGAGGAGGAGGGCCAGACTATTTCATCCTCATTCATTGAATCATAGCTACATCTATTGGTGAGATGGATGTAGACTATTGTATACTCTTCTTCTCAATCTACCTATGATGAATTTCCTCAAGATTTTCTCTCTTCTCTTTCAAAGAAAGAATTAAATCATCAAAATTATTCATAAAAAAATCAACTTTGGTAGAGAAAGGATTGAAGGCTCTTACTAGATCATAGCTTGGATCCATTTTTTGTATAATTGCCCATAGCTTTCTGAAAGCTATCCACTTCTCCTTCTTTCAATCTTGAGAAGAAAAATCAAAATCATTCCCCATTACATCTTTAGGGAAGTGGTGTTCATGGGGGAGTGCATTTTCTTTTATTCTTTTCCTAAAAATATTATAAAATCCCTCTAGGTCATTGTGTCTAACTACACTAACTCCCACATGATATGGTGTGAAGAGATTTTCAAATTGCATGTACCCTCCTTTCAGAATTCCAAAGTATGGATGACAGTGTAGTCAGGAAAAATAGTTCCTTTGCCCCTACCTTTCAAATCCCTATCCTGAATGCAACCTATTTTCAAAATTACTTTAGCAAATCTAAGTCTCAATGTTACATTGAAAGGTAATACACAAGGCTTCCTTGGGAAACCATAAACTCTAATGACAGTGCTGACCTAGTAAGGGATAATATCACCCCAATTATTCTCAATTCTCATGATTGGCAACCTTTCTTTTGGTCACAAAAAATCATGCAACTATATGGTAATTCTAGGCAGATTAATTGTCAATCGCTACCTTAATTTGGAAGCAAAACCATTGTCAAATCTTATGAAACTAGATTTTGGCATTTTCCATGACATGTCCATACTCCATAACTACATCAGTATCTCAACATTATCAACTCTTTTTGAGATCCATGGTATCTTCAAAATAATCCAAATTCTTAAATAATAACATATGCATTAGCAATGAGTACCAATAAAAATTATTGCTTAATACATTTTTCTTAATAACCAGTAATCCCTCATGAATCTTATCTTCAAGATATGGTACAAAATAAAAAATCACTAAAAAATAAAGATGTTGAATCTGAATAGCCATAAACATGTAATCTGGTGGCATAATCGTGAATGGATTAAAACCTAAAACCTGACACAAACAAAAGAAAGTAGCTTGTAAATATTTGGCAAAGACACCAATTGGAAATGGCTCCAATGAACTTGGGCCAATATGGTAAGATGTATTTCCCGATTTTGCCAAATGGACTGGGAGAAGGTTTGATCTGACAAAACCCTTTGTCCTATAATATTCGGTCTTTATCTCATCCAGATTTACTTGAATCATGGCAGTAGAGGGTTCATATAGGTCAAAAAATTCTTGGAATTCCTATCTTCGGATTGTCAATAAGACCTCTCCATAATTTCCCCTTATCACTCTAGAAACAAGGTCATATCTATCTAGAATTTCCCTGAGAAGGTCAACATCCATGAAGACATTAGGCATCTCTAGCTTGCCTAAGTCATATTTCCATGTTCATACCATAATTTGAACATATTTATCCCAGTCATAGGTACCCTAGCATCTCAAATTGTGTATTCTTTATCAACTAACCCTTCTCCTAGGGTTTTCCATTGAATAATATTTATCCCCTGATACTTGTCATATGTTGATGATTTCAATTGGTCCCAAAAATCATCATATAAATTTATCTTCAAATATTTTGTCTGTTCTAGGTTGTTTAATGAGGGAGCCATTTTATCAAATTAGGTATTTCTCAATAGTTTTCAATAGGTGGGGAAACAAACCAGGGTTCAACACAAGAACTGACAATTCCAACGGATGAACAGAAAATGCACAAACTCCTTGAGCCAAGACTATAAAATCCTACAACACTCTTCAATCCTTTTACTAGAATTTCACACAATTTACACTATCCATCCTTAAAAACACATAAGGGAAGATAATCAACTTACGACTTTGAAAACACTAGGTAGACCTTAAATTTTGCACTGAGATAGCTAGCTCAAATCTTCTTCGGCTCTGAACTTGCTTTCTGCTTTCTCTGAATTTGCCTCATGAATCAAAATAATTTTGAAAAGGCACTTATTTCTACTCTTGAATCAGGCATCACCGCATCTTTCACCATTATTGCTCACATGAGTGGAAAATGGCTCAAATTCATATTTGAAAAAAGTTTGAAACTTGACAATTGATTCCTTCAATGGTGGCACATCTCACGATCTATATTAGTCAATTCAACATTGACCATATTTCATGGTAGATGGAGACATCCAAAGAATGAAAAAGCATTTCTGACTCATCATCCTTCCCATTGTTGTCAACCACCCCCACCATCTGGCTTCTCTTGGCCCACCCAAGACATGTGGCATCATCTCGTGATTCCAGGATCACTAACTTCTGAGCACTTTCTATTGCAAGGTAATGAGAACTATTAGATATGTCTGAGCTTTAAACTGCTAGGCCCGGTGTGCACCCTCTTTAGTTGTTTAATGACCGAGCATGTTTCCTGATTATGATTAAAAGATCTTTATTCATTAAGATATGTGCACATAATAGAGAACATTAGTAGCCTGACAATTATCACAAATATATCATCTAAAATATGAAAGGAGGACCCGCCTAGGAAAATAAAGTGAGTATCTTAGGAAAAGTAAGACCCGCTCATCAAATAAACATCTAGGACATAGAAAAAGGTCCCACCAACGTACTAAATCTCTCAGGCTTAAGCGAAAAGGTAATGTGATTTTATAACAAAGTTAGGGGATTTATCTAGATTTAGAAAAAATTCATAAAACCCTAAATCCTAGCCCTGAAGCACAAGAGAAAGAGAGAAAAATAAGACACAAATGACCCATTTTTCACCTAAGGCACAAAAATTTTGCTAGGTCATTTTCCTGACCATCAGGTCTTGCCTTTAGGATCTGTATTCTGGTACAGTGAGTGAGCCTTCTAGTTCAAGCTTTGAGCATTCTAGTTCACAAGCTAATTTCTTATGGCTTCAACATAGGTCTTTTTCTCAGTAGCTTTGTTGATAGTAAAGGTTTGTTTTTCTTTACTTTCACTTGAAGAAGTAAACTGCATCTCCTTGCCTGATGTGTCTTTACTGTTGGAACTCTTTCCTTCTGCAAAACCTATACCTTTGGTATCTTTTGAGTGCTTCTAATTACTCAACATCTTCTCTAGGGATTCAATACTTCTCTCATATTTGCTTCTCATCTTCAATTCATTCTTTCTCTTTTCAAGCTCCTTTCTGAGCATTACAATTTCTTCTTCTAGATTCTAATGCTCCTTCTCCTTCTTTATCAAATAAGAGGAAGTAACTTCACATATTCTTTTAGCTTCTTCCAATTGGAGTTTCAAATTAGAAATTATTTTCTTGGTCTCCTCAAGTGGTTTCTTTAAATGATCTTGTTCTTCTACAGCAGCACACTTAACCTTTTTGAGTTCCCTTCTTGTTTTACTCAACTCCTCAAGAGCACTTATGAACTCACCTTCCAAGTCCACTTCAGCTTCAATGTCTTCATCTTCATTAGCTTCATCAACTAGTTCATCTAGTGCCATAAATAGATTAGTTTCTCTTTCATCCTCACATCAGTCATTTTCTGAGGCACTTTCTTCATCTGTGGCATCATCTTCAAAAGTATACAAGTTTTTCTGCTTCCGGTAGCTTCTTCTTTCTTGCCAGTAGGCTTTCTTATTTTTATCCTTACCCAAAGGTCTACTGGTGCTTTGTTTCTCCTCTCCACCATTCTCACCATAAGGACATTTTGAAGCAAAGTGTCCTATTTTACCATAGTTAAAACATTTGAGAGGTAATTTTCATTTTTACTTACTGGATCATCTTGTAAGCTTCCTTACAAATTTTGCTACCATTGTATCTGAGTCTTCACTAGATTCTCCATGAGTAATTTCTTCCTTACCCTTTTTCATGGAGTTGAAAGAAGTCTCTTGCTTTGAAGTTCCTTCACTGGTTATTCTCATCTCATAAGTGGTTAGGGACTGCGCTGATAGCTTCTCTCCAGAAAGTTTTCACTAAACCTCTTTGTATCAACATCATCCTAGTAGCTCCAACAACTAACCGGTTGTTTCTCTTCATCTTTCATCTTCAAGCTTCAAGCCTTCAAGCTGACCTCTTAGTGTTTCTAGTTTAGCCTCCTTGACCTTGACATCTCCTTCAAACAATCTCTTCAACTTATCCCAAGTTTCCTTGGCGGATGAGTAGTGCATAATATTAACAAACTCATTATCAATCAGTCCACTGTGAATAGCATGCTTGGCCTTGGCATTGTTTTCATACTCCTTCTTAGCATCTAGATCTATAGGAGGAGCATTAGGGACAATATACCCATTCTTCACAGATATCCAAACATCAAAACTGGGAGAGGACATATAGGTTTCCATTATTTTGCTCCAAAAGGCATAGTTGGTACCGTCAAACATGGGAGCTTTGGTGGAGGATGATTCATTCCTTGCCATTGTTTTCTTAAACAAGAATCTACCCAAGATAGAGAAATATTTCACTAACAAAGAACCTAAGTCTCTGACACCAATTGTAGAACACAAGATATCACTGAGAGGGGGGATGAATCAGTGATTATAAACAATTTCAAACAATGTGTGCAACTAGGAGGGTAAAGAAAACACTAACAAGCAACCACATACAAGAGCACATCACATAACACCAAATATACAAGGAAAACCCAATGTGGGAAAAACCTTAGTGAGAAATGATGTTGGAGAAATACTACTCCAATCCAGCCACACAATGAAATAACAATTTTACAATGTTTAGGGCACCAACCCCTATCAATTTATGGGCACCTACCCAAAGGAGCACCAACTCAAGGAGCACCAACCCCTGCACCGAGCACCCACTTAATGAAATACAATGAGATATAAAAATAATACACTGATATGCATTTTGTTACAAATGAGTTTTGTAACACCTTCAAACTATTCACTCTATCGGTTGAACTCTATTCTATCACACTGCTTCTTCTCTATCGGTCCTCTGTTCTTTCTGTCTGAATCCTCTACAACTTAGTTTCTGCCTTACCAGATCTCCTCTCACACTCTGTCTACTCTCCTTCACTCTCTATTACTATCTTATCAGTTCAAACACAGTCGGTTACATGAATGGTTACACCTTGTAACTATCTACCAGTTACCTTAAACCTTGTCGGTTAAACATTCCTTACCGGTTCTTTGACTAACACTCAGTCACTTCAATATTTTTCTATAAACACTTAGACTGATCAACCTAGTAGAATCACACTTTCTCATCAATCATCCAACATCCTCTCTCTTACAACTTAATTTTTTGATCTGCATAATTATACACATGCTTTCCCGCCAAAACAAAGAACTCAAACTTCATGCACTTAGGGTTTTCTTCACTGAACTCGATTTGTATCAAATCAGATCTCATCTTCTTGAATCAAAAACCTCCAATAGTTCATAAAATAGCTTTGTCTCTTTTTTTATTCTTCTAATAAATGTTTACTATATTTAGCAAACTGGACCCTCTTCATCGGTCTTGATTTTGTCGATCACAATAAATGATCTAGCAGTTTTCTTCTCTAGATTAACAAGATGATCAGATATCCTACTTCAATCATAATGTCAAAGAATAAAATTGTTGCCATATGTGTAGAGTATGTTGACATGATGATATTGTGTTCATTGATGTCAATATGCTAAAGGGAGAACTGGTAATATGCTGAAGAGTGAACCGACAATATGTTGAAGAGTGGACTGGTTTATTGAAGTTAAGCAACTGGCAAAGTGAACCAGTATAATGTTATGAACCGACATAGGTGCAAAAGGTGAAGCGATATGTTTGTCCAAGTGAACCGATATGTGGAATTTTTTCTATCAAGGTTTAATATGGTATGACTACTGATTGGTAGTACCAGCCTTAGGGTTTTCGGTTGAAGTGTTTCGAGCCTATGTGATTCAACCTATGGCATTATGTGATGAGTTAGCATTGTAATGGAGATCAGATCATGTTTCCACGTCAGCCTCATGTGCATGAAGAATCTTGCATGAAGGGGATTGATACTATCTACCTCAGGAATGTATGAAGTCCCCACAAACGGTGAAGACCACGTGATGGGTTATCACCTCCAAGAAGAAGTGAAGAACGAACGATGGAGAATGTCTTAAGATCTATTCAAGACAGTTGTATTCAAATACAAAGTGTTCAATGGTCAGGATTGAACTGATTGATTTTCTCAACCTAAATGTCTAGGGTTTAGGGTTTATGCTACCGACCTATCTATTTCCTATAAGGTCGATGTTGTTTTTCATGTTGAAGTTGTTGGCAAATGTTGTGTGTGTATCTAAGTGCAGAGATACATGTTTCTTGCCAGACTAAATAAGAGAATTGATACCTGTAAAGTGTGTGCAGAAGGAAGGAACTAAAATGGATCTGCATTGGCATTGAGTCTATTACCGGATCATTGTAATACCTGTTGATCTCTAATCACTTCAACAGTTGGAAAATCCCTTAATAGGGTAGCTTTAACCAACTTGCTATAAATCCTTTAATAGGGTGACTCAAAGCCATTGAGTTCATAAAATCCTCTAACAAGGTAACCTTTAATAGGGTTTAACCCTTAACCAGGTATTCTAGCCATCCCTTAACTGGGTGATCCATAACAGGACCGGTTCCTAACAAAACTTGTTGTAACAGTCTTTAACTGGACTAGGCTCCTAACAGAGCAGACTTCTAAAGAGTTCAAAAATAACTTGTGGGTACTCATCCCCACCATGGTTTTTCCTAGTTGGGTTTCCACGTGAAAAATATGTGTGTCATGTGTGATGCCTCTTTCATGTGATGTTTTGTTATTTCCTGTTTAGTGGTGAATCATGTTGTTCTGGTAAATTATTGCATCTCTGATGATAGATCATCTATTTATGCATAAGGATGAAGTGGAAATGAGCAAGTAGATTGTATCCAAGCTAAGTGTTTCCAATTTATGTCTTTCATAGTCTCATTATGTTTAACCAGTAGTAATCTAGTTTAGATCAGTATTAGTGTTTGTCTGTCAAGTGCACTGTTTGCAGTCAAACCGGTTCTGGAATTTTTTTTGTGTTTGTACTGATTCACCCCCCCCCTCTCAATACCGGTTTGGTCCTCATTGTTCATCATTGAGTTATCAATTGGTGTCAGAGCATCCTCCAGGTCCTCTTTGTTGTAAGCTTAACCGCTTGAGGGAAAGATCCTATTCTAATGATGAAGAGGGAAGGTCCAAAGTTCAACAGAGATAATTTCAAAATATGGAAGGACAGAATGAAGATATACATCAGAAGCATGGGTGCTCAACACTAGAGCTATGTTGAGAATGCTTATGTTATTCCTTCTGGTACTCTCACCGATGATCAAAAGAGAGAGATCCAGGAGAATAGGTAAGTCATAGAAGCCCTAATCAACAACCTATCTGACATTGAGTTTATTGATGTTCAGGATAAAGAAAATCCCAAAGAAGTATGGGATACTCTTGAGAACATCTATGGCGGTGATGAGCATGTGAAACAAGCTAAGGAAGAAAGCCTTAGAGGAAAGTTTGAAGACATGTGGATGGTTGAAGGAGAGACCATTCAACAATATGGAATAAGAAACAAAATTGTTGTTGGAGATATCAAGAGTGCAGGTGGTAAAATGGAAGATTCCACTGTTGTTAGCAAAGTTTTGAGATCCTTATTACTGGTCTATGCAATAAGGGTTGCTGCTATTCAGAAGTTGAGGTCAATAGACAAAACTAAGGTATCCCTAGACTCCATCATTGCAAAGTTGACAGCCTATGAGCTAAAGAGTTTTGATGGCAGTGTTTAGAAGACTAAATCAACCTTTAGAGCATCTGCTGCTCCATCTAGAAAAGGCAAAGAAGCTAGTACCAGTGGTGAACCAAGACAGAGTAGAGAAATAGATGATGATGAGATCCTGATGGAATTTGAAGCTCTTCTTGCCAAGAGACTTCCTAAGGGAACTGGTAAATATAAAGGTAAGCTCCCTTTAAAATGCTTTTCTTGTAGCCGGGTAGGACACATTGATGTAAACTGTCCTAATGGTGATAGCAAGGACAAACTAGAAAATTTCAAGAAGTTCAAAGGAGGAAACCGAAGAAACTGTTTTATAGCAGTTGATGAAGGTGTCACTGATGAGGAATCAGAAGATGAAGAAAATGAAGATATTATGTTTGTAGCAATCAAGAAAGATGTGTCAGACAAGAAGGCCCTTGTCTCCCACTATGATAATTCCAATGAGTGGATTATTGACAGTGGTTGTTCTCACCATATGATTGGTGACCGAAGCAAGTTTCTATCTTTGGAAGAGTATGATGGTGGTGTGGTTCATTTTGGTAATGATGCACCATGTATGGTAAAAGGCAGAGGGCCCATTTCTCTGAATGGAAAGAGCAGTGCTGACAATGTGTATTGGGTGAAAGGTCTCAGACACAACCTATTGAGTGTTGCCCAGTTGAATGATAGTGGACTCACTCTAGAATTCAAAAATGGAGTGTGCAAAATCAAAGGAAAGAATGGTGAACTAATGGCCACTGGTATGCAAACCAAAGGTAACCTATTTCAGCTAAATGCAAATGTCAGTACATGTCTTATGGCCAAGTTTGATGATAGTAGGATATGGCATAGGAGACTCTGCCATGTTAACTTTGATAGCATTGTGAAGGCCAATAAGATCAAGGTAATTAGAGGATTGTCAGTGCTGAGAAAACCAGAAAATCCTTTGTGCAGAGAGTGTCAACTAGGGAAAATGTCTTCCTCAACTTTCAAAGGTAAATCTTTAACTGCAAACAATTTACTTGATCTTGTGCATACTGATTTGTGTGGTCCTATGAAAACTAGGAGTCTATAGGGAGATAGGTATTTTATGATTCTTACAGATGATTGCTCAAGAATGATGTGGGTCACATTCTTGAAGGACAAGTCTGAAGCCTTTGGAAAGTTCAAAGCTTTCAGAGCACTGGTACAAAAGGAAAGCGATAGAAGAATCAAATGCCTTAGAACTGATCAAGGACGGGAATTCACTTCTAGTGAATTCAACAAATATTGTGAAGAAAATGGCATCAAGAGGCAATTGTTTGCCCCCGGGACTCCACAGCAGAATGGCCTAGCAGAAAGAAACAACTGGACTATGGTTGAAGCGGCTAGAACTATGTTGATCCAAGGAAAGGTTGCTCACACCTTTTGGAGAGAGGCAGTGAGCACTGCAGTCTACACAATAAACTGAGTACTCATCAAGAAAAGAAAGGATAAGACTCCTTATGAGTACTGGATCGGTAAGACACCAATAGTAAGCTACTTCAGAGTGTTTGGTAGCAAATTCTATATCAAGAGGAGTGAACATCAGAGTAAATTCGATGCAAAATGTGATGAGGGAATACTTAGGATATTCCACCAAGAGTAAAGCTCTCAAATGTTTCAACAAGAGGACTCAGAGAATTGTTGAAAGTATCAATGTTAGGGTTGATGAAAACTCTAAGAAACTTGAGGAAACTGGCAGAGAGCATGTAGGAGATGAACCAGTAGTAACCTTATGGGAACCGGTTGCAAATTAGCCTAGTACTAGTAATTGTGCTTTTACACCGATGGATGTCGATGCTGATGTAGATGAGGATGAAGAAGAAAAGCAAGAGGAATCTTTAAAGAATATACCTAGGTATGTAAAACTCAATCATGATCCAAAGCAAATCATAGGAGACAAAGATGTAGGAATTCTTACAAGAAGAAAGGTTAGAGAAAACTCATGTATGATCTCTGAATTTGAGCCTAAATCATTCAAAGAGGCACATAAAGATGAAGACTGGATCAAGGCAATGGAAGAGGAACTTGACCAGATAGAAAAGAATGGTACATGGTCTCTGGTACCCAGATCGAAGCATAAAAATGTCATTGGAACCAAATGGGTCTTCAGAAATAAATTGAATGAGGATGGCATAGTGGTAAGGAACAAAGCCAGACTAGTATGTAAAGGATATGCCCAAGAAGAAGGAGAAGACTATGGAGAAAAATTTGCTCCAGTAGAAAGATTGGAAGCAGTTCGTATGCTTCTTGCATATGTAGCTTTTAAAGGATTCAAGGTATACCAAATGGATGTAAAATCTGCATTTCTAAATGGAATACTTGAAGAGGAGGTGTATATAGAGCAACCAGATGGGTTTGCCCTATTAGAAGACAGTCACATGGTGTGTAGGCTACATAAAGCCTTGTATGGACTGAAGCAGGAACCTAGAGCATGGTATGAAAGCTTGCACTCCCATCTTGTGAAGATTGGATTTGAAAGAACAAGTGAAGATAGCAATATCTACTTGAAATCAGAAGGAGATCAGATTCTGATCTGTGAAGTATTTGTTGATGACATAATCTTTTTTGGAGATGACAAGATGAGTCATGACTTTGTAGATGAGATGAAGAAGGAATTTGAGATGTCACTCATAAGGGAGATTAAGTTCTTCATTGGAGTGCAGATTCAACAAATGAAAGATGGAAACTTTATTACTCAGTCCAAGTATGTCAAAGAGGTGTTGAAGACCTTTGGCATGGAAGACATCAAACTGGTTGGTACACCAATGGTGACCGGTTGTAAAATATCAAAAGAGGATGACTCGGCATTGGTAAATGAGAAGGAATATCGATCAATGATTGGTAAGTTGCATTATGTAGTGCATAGCAAATCGGACATTGCACATGTAGTGGGTATTACCGCTCAGTTTTAGAAAAGCCCAAGAGAATCCCACTTGGTAGCAGTCAAGTAGATTCTTAGATATTTGAAGGGAACTATTGACTAAGGATTATCGTATTCATACAATGATGATTTCAACATGAAAGTGTTCACAGATGCTGATTGGGCTGGTAATGTGGATGACTAAAAGAGCACAACCGATGGTGCATTCTTTATCAATGGTAGATTGATCTCATGGATGAGTAAAAAGTACAGTTGTTTCTCTCTATCTACAGCAGAAGCAGAGTATGTTGCAGCTTTTATGAACTACACCTAGACTATTTGTATGAAGCATGTATTGAATGGCTTCAAATTTCCTATAACTGAAGTGGTAAGTATATTTTGTAAAAACACAAGTGCAATTAACATCTCCAAGAATCTGGTTTTACATGCTAGAACCAAGAACATTGAACTCAAGTATCATTTCTTGAGGGAAAAGGTTCAAAACAAAGAGGTGGTATTGGAACATGTTTCCAGTAAGGAGCAGTTAGCATACATATTCACCAAGCCTCTATCGAAGGCTACTTTTACCTATCTGAGAGGTGAATTAGGGGTGCTGCCGCTTCAAGAGGCAAACTAAAGGTTTGTTCTCTACACCAGTCTGATCTTACTTTGTTATATCTTTTCAAGATTGATGTGTTGAATGATGCTACTCCTTAGGGAGAGAAGCATAGTGGAACAGGGAAGCTCATGCCTCCACTTTGGCATTGTTGTCAAAGGGGGAGGAGATGTGAAGCAGAGAAGATATCTACAATATTAAGGAGAAGATGTGATGCAGAAAGAGAGATATCTTTGTATATTGCCATCAATGCCAAAGGGGGAGATTGTTGGCATATGTGCAAAGTATGTTGACATGATGATATTGTGTTGTCATTGATGTCAATATGCTGAAGAGAGAACCGGTAATATGCTGAAGAGTGAACCGGCAATATGTTGAAGAGTGAACTGGTTTATTGAAGTTAAGCAACTGGAAAAGTGAACCGATATATGTGCAAAATGTGAAGCGGTACATTTGTCCAAGTGAACTGGTATATGGAAATTTTTCTATCAAGGTTTAATATGGTATGACTACCAGTTGGTAGTCCCAGCCTCAGGGTTTCCGGTTGAAGTGTTTCGAGCCTGTGTGATTCAACCGATGGAATTATGTGATTCAACCGATGGAATTGTGTGATGAGTTAGCATTGTAATGGAGATCAGATCGTGTTGCCATGTCAGCCTCGTGCGTGTGAAGGATCTTGCATGAAGGGGATTGATGCTATCTACCTTGGTAATGTGCGAAGTCCCTGCAAATGGTGAAGAATGCGTGATGGGTTATCGCCTCCAAGAAGTGGTGAAGAACAAATGATGGAGAATGTCTTGAGATCTATTCAAGACCGTTGTATTCAAATACAAAGTGTTCAATGGTCAAGATTGAATAGACTGATTTGCTCAACCTAAATGTCTAGGGTTTAGGGTTTATGCTACCGACCTATCTGTTTCCTATAAGGTCGATGTTGTTTTTCATGTTGAAGTTGTTGGAAAATGTTGTGTGTGTATCTAAGTGTAGAGATACATGTTTCCTGCTAGACCAAATAAGAGAATTGATACCTACAAAGTGTGTGTGCAGAAGGAAGGAACTAAATGGACTTACATTGGCATTGAGTGCTATTACCGGATCATTGTAATACCTGTTGATCTCTAATCACTTCAATAGTTGGAAAATCCCTTAACAAGGTAGCTTTAACTAGCTAGCTGTAAATCCTTTAACAGGGTGACTCAAAGCCATTGAGCTCATAAAATCCTCTAACAAGGTAACCTTTAACAGGATTTAACCCTTAACTAGGTATTCTAGCCATCCCTTAACTGGGTGATCCCTAACATGATCGGTTCCTAACAGAACTTGTTGTAATAGTCTTTAACCGGACTAGGCTCCTAACAGAGTGAACTTCTAAAGAGTTCAAAAATAGCTTGTGGGTACTCATTCCCATTGTGGTTTTCCCCAGTTGGGTTTCCACGTGAAAAATATGTGTGTCATGTGTGATGCCTCTTTCATGTGATGTTTTGTTATTTCCTGTTTAGTGGTGAATCATGTTGTTCTGGTAAATTATTGCATCTCTGATGATAGATTATCCGTTTATGCATAAGGATGAAGTGGAAATGAGGGAGTAGATTGTATCAAAGCTAAGTGTTGCCAGTTTATGTCTTTCACAGTCTCATTATGTTTAACCGGTAGTAATCTGGTTTAGACTGGTATTAGTGATTGTTTGTCAAGTGCACTGTTTGCAGTCAAACCGGTTCTAGAAAAAATTGTGTCTGTACTGATTCACCCCCCCTCTTAGTACCGATTTGGTACTCATTGTTCATCATTGAGTTATCAAAAATATCTTTCTTTTGATCTACTTTGAGCCACAATCCTTTGCAATCAATCTGTATTTTTATAGTCAACATTTAATACTGACCTAGTCGACAACTACCTCGTCAATGCACCATTTACCTACCACTGGATGTTCACCACCTAGAGTCCAAGTGGCATCTCTATCAACATCCAACTCACTTGATTGTGTCAATTCAAACTCAGTCACCGACCAAACATGCTACCAATATACACTAACCGGTCAACCTCCATATCGTGCACTTCTTTGTTATGTTGGTTAGGACATGCTATCTTGGGCCACACTTACTAGGTTTTCTTGCTTACTAGTTGACAAACTTACTGGTTGACATCCCATACCGGTTGACATCAAAACTCTAATAATCTCCAATGTCGGTAACAACATCTATCATATCAGTTGACGATGTCCCATACTGATTGACATCAATGACAACACAATGCCAACACTAATTGTTCACTAAGTCTAGTGCACTTCTTTGCAGTGTCCTCCCTTGCACACACTATCAGAGGTTCAAAATGAACGTGATAGAGACAATACTTCACTCAAAATGAGGGTCCACAAGACTCAACATACAGAATGACCATTAAAGACAACAACAACAACACAAGATAAAGTCCAAAAAGAAAAAGATCATCAAATCCAACATAAAATCATGAAAAATTATTGGTAAAATTAGTCAAGAAATAAAGTGTGACTAGTGCCACCATATAGAAAGAATAGTTGAAAGAAGAATCACAAAAGTCCAAAAATCAAACCAACTTCAACAATGATAGCACAAAACACAAAATAACTCAAGGCAAATAGCCAACTTATCGAAATCTACATCATGAGGTGACCAATATCAGTCACACCAAAGGGAGCTACTGCTACACATTACTCGAGGCTGCAACACCTTGAATGTGTTAGAGAGTGCAAACCAAACATTTAAAACCATAAGTTTATTTATAAATCTATATTCATTTTATCAATTTATTGCAATCTAATCTTTACAAGAGTCTAGACAAGTATCCTTCATGAACGAAGACATATGCAAGGGAGAAATAAAGTGTTTCATACACACAAGGAATATACTAATGACATGTTTAATATTCAAGATATCCTATTTATGAAATAACCAAATTTATCAAGTTACAACAGAAATAAATATCAAAACCTCAGCTAATCACTTGATGATGTACTACAATATTCACCATTTCCCTAATGCACAATAAATAGCATACATATGGTAACAATAGTCTTCATGATATCATTAAATGTTTTAATCAATCATATACTCACACAAGAAAATTTACTCATAAGAAATGGATCTCATTACTCAATATCCAAATGAAATTTAATATCAAACTTTGATTACTTCTACCCTATCTCCTATGATCATTTCCTTAACACACCATTAACTAGATATTTTCTCTATATTACATAAAACTAAATATCATAGCCTTACTTGCAACCACTTATTTTCATTTACATTTAAATTTCACATATATTGAAATACATTCATACATACATTATTCTATTCAACTCATCTCCCATCATCCCTTAATGATATTCTTTTGTAAACTAAATATAAAGGAACATATTGCAACATCATACATTTCATTATCAATCCATCGTACTGGTTTTCATTAGGCAAGAACTTCCTCAAAACTCAAATAAGGTAAAGAGATAGCATCTTTATTTAATCTATCCATTCAATCAAACCACACAACTTTTTCACAAATCTAAGGCTTTTATCCACCAAACCAAGTAAGAACATAATGATATATTTTCCAAATTTCCTATACCATACATGAGAAATGCATCAATTTTACTTCATTCAAAATATATACATTATAACATAATCTTTTAATCTAGTAATTTATAAAACCTCCTACATTTTTCATGCAAAATATATTCTATATAACTAATTCTTCTTCTAAACAAAAATCATGGATGCAATACATAAATTTTGATCTTCAATGCATTTATTCCATACTAACTTCTCTTTTTAGTGTATGCAAAATCTTATTTATCAATGAGTACTCAATGCTTCTACTTAATAGTAAGAAAATTTTAAGCTCTATGAATCTTTTGCCCAAATAGTGAGGAGAGGGAGGAAAACATTGCCAAATTGATGCAGGAGCATCCCTAGTCTATTTGAAATCTTGCATCAACCAAAAATATTTGCTTTTAGTTTTGTTCTTGTTGTAGTTTCTATGTTACTTTCAACATTTTCCAGTAGTTTTTTTTTTGTTACGGATCAAATTTTCAGCTTCCAGGCTTGTTTTTGTTCATCATTCTAGATTTATAATTCATTTGGATTATTTTCCAGCAAGTTATTCCTTCCAAAGTATTTGTTTCTTGGTTCTAGAGCAGTTTTGAGCTTACCATCTATGTTGGAGATTTCTTCTTGTGCAGAACAATTCCTTGGATTGCAAAAAAAATTGGCACCACACACGATGTTCTTGGGCCCTAGGTTGATCCTCCTTTGTGATCTGCACTTCATGATTGTTCTTGGTAGATGAGATCTTCACATTTTAGGGCCAACCTATTTTACACATTTCATTTTCCTTCCTTGGTAAATGTAATCTTTTGTGGCTGACCTGAATGTATTCCAGATGGTATAAATATTGTTGTATGTGATCCTTTGAAGAAAGAGAAGTTGTATGATAATCTAGATTCATAAATTGTAATTCAGATACTTCTTGGAGGTACAGATGAATTGTATTCTGGGATGTAGTCTATAATCGAGCATGTTAGCCTATATATAACTCAGATGTTGTTGGATGATCTATGATGAATATTGATGATGCGTATGTTTATTTTTCTATTTTCTATGTTCTATGTTGTTTCTTTCACTGTGTTACTCTTGATGCATGATATGGGTTGTTCTCTTTGAGGATCCTCCGGGTCATGGCTGCATCAAATGGTATCAGAACTAGTTGTGAACCTTGAGGCATTCATTTGGGTGAACAGATTATCAATTTGAGGAAGGCTAGTTGTTTGTTCAACAGATTGTCAACATAGAGGAAATTGAAACCTTGTAGTCAGATTGTCGAGTTGAGGTAGTTGCAGCAGAGTAAAGGGAGGAGATTTCATCGAGGAGGATGAACCCTAGGAGAGTAGAGCAAATGATGGAGGATTTCAAGAATGAGTTGAGGGATGAGATCCAAAACACATTGGCTAGTTTGTGGAGGAATCTGAAATTGGGGGATGAATATAAAAAGGCAGGAGAAGAGCTTGAGGCTAAAGAGGTTGAAGGACCGATAGATAAGGGTGAAGAAATATTTCTTAGAGTGATAGTGCAAGTAAGAAAAATTCATAAAGTTGAGGTATCAAACTTTTCGGGTTCAATGAATCTGGAAGACCTGATAGACTGGATAGGAGATTTGGAGGACTACTTCAAGTTTGAAGATGTTAAGGACTTGCAGAGAGTCTGGCTAGCACAAACTAAGTTGAAAGGGAATGCTTCTTTATGGTTGAAAGATTTGCAGAGGGATAGAGTAGAGAACGGTGAGATGAAAATCACCTGGTGGAGGCAAATGGTTGCGAGATTGAAGGATAAGTTTAATCTAGGAGAGTATGAGTTGGAATTGTTCAAAAGGTTGCAAAACTTGAAGCAGAAAGACATGAGTGTGAAGGAGTATACTGAGGAATTCTATAAGGTGATGATCAGATTCAAACATCGGGAGATTAATAGAGAGAAGGTGCTAGATACATAATTGGACTTCGATTGAACATCCAAGATGAGATGAGTATACTAAATATTTCTACAACTGAGGAGGCTTACCAATATGCTTTGAAGGCTAAAGATAAAGTGAAAAGGAGACAACAGAATAATCCTAAGGGAAGAGAGAGGCATGCAAATAGAGGGCAAGTGAGTGGTAGTATGGAGAAGGAGACTGCTGGAGAACCAAAATCAAAATGGAGTAAAGAACCAGATCAGAAGAGACAGAGAAAAAGTAGTGGTAGTAGCAATAGAGAATTTTTAAGTGTGGAGAAACCAAACATAGATCTTTTGAGTGTAAGTAAGGAATGGCAAGGAATTGCATAGCAAATGAGGATCAGAAAGTTAGAGTTACCAGAGAGAATGTGTTAGAACTAGAGAAAGGAGAGTCCCTTTTGTTCAGATTGGTCTTGATGAAGCAAAATAGTGAAGATACTAGACCTACTCAAAGGAAGAATCTTTTCAAAAAAAATTGCAAATCAGGTGGTCAGTGTTGTAATTTTATTGTGGATACTAGAAGTACTAATAATTTGGTATCAAAGGAGATGGTAATGAAGCTTGGTTTGAAGAGGCTTGAGCATCCTAGCCCTTAAGAGGTGAGTTGGTTGCAAGATGATCATAAGGTGAAACTGAGAGAGTAGTTTCAAGGATGAAGTCTTGTGTGACGTTTTGCCTATGAGTTCTTGTCACGTTTTGTTGAATAAACCTTGGCAATTTGATAGAGGAGATATTTATGGTTGTAGAAGAAACTTGATCACTATTGAGAAGGATGGGTAGAAGTTTACTTTGGCTTCTTTGAAGGACAAGGAGAAGGCACTGAATAATTTGAGTCTTGTGAAGAATTGCAATGTTGAGAAGCAAGTTGTAGAGGATACAATGGATGGTTGCATGGATTTGTAGAAGGATCTAGTGGATAGGTCTGATAGAAAGGTGGTAGCGGAAGACAAAAAAGTTAGAGTTGTGGTGCCAAATAATAACAGTTCTGATAGGAGAACTAGATTAGATTTGTGGAAGAAAGAGAGTGATGGTAAGAGACAGAGTGCAAGTATGAAGAAAGGAGAAAGAGGAGAAGTGGAAGAGAAGTTGGAGAATTTATTTTAGTTATCAGAAGGGGTAAGGAGGAAGAGTTGTGTAGATAAAGAAGACAATTGGATAAGAAATGAGCATGGGGTCTATATCCAGAATCCTTTTTGATGTTCATGAGTTGTCTCTCATGAAACATTTTTTTTACCTGGGGTGTCTAGTGCAGGAGCATCCCTGGTCTATGAGAAATCTTGCATCAACCAAAAATATTTTCTTTTAGTTTTGTTCTTGTTGTAGTTTCTATGTTACTTTTAGCATTTTCTGGTAGTTATTTATTTTTGATTGTAGATTAGATTTTTGGCTTCTAGAATTGTTCTTGTTCATCATTCCATATTTACAATTCATTTGAATTCTTTTCTAGCAAGTTATTCCTTCTAGAGTATCCGTTTCTTGGTTATGGAGCAGTTTTGAGCTTACCGTCTATGTTGGAGATTTCTTCTCATGCAGAATGATTGCTTGGATTGTGAAACAATTTGGCACCACACACAATGTTCTTAGGCCCTTGGACGATCCTCCTTTATGTTCTACACTTCATGTTTGTTCTTGGCAGATGAGATCTTCATGTTTTGGGGCTGACCTATTTTACACGTTTCATTTTCCTTCCTTGGCAAATGTAATCTTTTGTGGCTGACCCAGATGTGTTTCAGATGGTATATATATTGTTGTATGTGATCTTTTAAGGGAAGAAAAGTTGTATGATGATCTATATTCATAAATTGTAATTTAGATACTTCTTGCAGGTTCGGATGAATTATATTCTAGGATGTAGTTTGTAGCTAAGCATGTTAGCATGCATGTAACTCAAATGTTACCAGATGTTCTATGATAAATATATGATGATGTGGATGTTTGATTTTCCATTTTCTATGTTTTATGTTATTTCTTTCATTGTGTTACTCTTGCTGCATGATCTATATTGTTCTCTTTAAGGATCCTTCGGGTCATGGCTGCATCACAAACAATTAGTATATGCACACAAAAATTATATATAAGGATAGTTTTAATTTTCCTAGGCATGCCATATTTATTATACTATGCAGCTATTTACATTATTTTCTAAAATATGCAAGTTCAACCTTCTGTGAGATCTCCTATCATTACAAATGCACCTAGAACCTTAAATTATTATTGAATGATGATTTATTCAGAGTATCTTTTCTTACATGCAGGATTACACACATATACAAACACCCAATAATTCTATTTGATACCCATACATCACTAGTTAACTTTTTACATTTTACGAAGAAGGATAAGGGAAGGAGAAGGACAATATTTAAGCTACTATTTACTATATACTGATGCATCTTATGAAAATTCATCAATTTAAACATCATGATCTACACTAAACCATTCTTATATGCATACTTCATCTTACTACTCTTGATAAAATCAATGTAACAAGTCAATCCTATAAACATAGCATTCGTTAAATGAATACACACAATTTTCTCTCACTCTATAGCATAATCATTTATATTGTGAAAACAAATTTTATCATATAGATAAGCACTTGAAATTATAAGAATTAAAGACCGCATAGAATCATATAAATATCACTCACATTCAGGAGGCATGCATAAGAAATGACTACATAAATTGCCCACAATTATGATTTCTAAAGGACTTAGGAAGAGGATACAAAGCATAGATATCTTAAAATTTCTAGCATTCTAAATTATTTTTCCATCATAAATCTCATAAATAGCTAGAATCAAAAGTACATCATAACATGCCACACAAGACTAAGAGTAAACACCTTAACCAGAAATCCCAGTGTTTGCACCATGGTCTCTGATACCAGATGTAATGCCTGCTAGAATACCCTAGAGAAAATAACTAAACTAACTAACTAATGGAGATAAAGCAAAATTTTATAACATCTACTAATGCAACATAGTAAACTATCATTACCTCAAATCATAAATTAACATGTCACAAAGGCATTAAACATCATGAACATATCTGAATCCATAACATCATATAACGCAAGTAGAAATAGCAATATAACAATCATTATGTCAATGTGCACCTATAATCAATCAGCCATTCATCTTTACATTCATTCCCCAAGGTACTTTAACGTCATTAATTACTAGCAATAACACATAACACATCCATATAAAGAAGCCATTAACATTTGCCATATCATTTACATTACTATATCTCTTATCATGAGAATTATGAATTTTCAAATATTTATCTTATCATTTTACCATTATCTCTCTAAGTTCATTTTAAAGCACCAATTCCAAGTGTTCCTAATCCCCATTTCTTAGCTAACCATCTAACTCAATATGAATCCAAATAGAACTATCATCAATTAAGAAAATCTAATTCTTTTCCTTTCTTAGTTTCATCATACATCCTATCAAGATAACATATACACAATCATAGACAAGTCTATACAACAATGTTATTTACTTTCCAAATGAGATTATCATAATGAAGACACATCATCAATAACATCAAGATTATCATCATATCCAATATAATCATAAGCATGGTTAGCATATAACATGATAACATCATAGATAAACACAAACCACTAAATAAGCATAAATAATCAATCATAACTAAAGTATATCATCATCCAAATATAACATAGTGTATCATCTATAGACATGAATGTCTATCACCAAAACTTAAGTAATACCATAAGCATATACCAATATTATCATAAATGTATCTCAACAGGTCCATGAATGTCTTACAATTCATCAAAATAAAAGTGTATCAAGGATAGACACTACATCCTCCCCCTCTAGGCCTAGGCTTACTCCTAGAAGCCTAAGAACAAATAGGGGAAGAGCTCTCTTATATGCACTGCATCCTCCCATATCACCAAAGACTCACCATTCAAGTCCCATTGGACCCTTACCTTCTCTATGTCTTGACCCCTGAGGGTCACCCCTAGCACTAAAGAATGTGCATGGGCTCCTAAGAAAACTTCCCATCTTCTACCTACAAAGAACATGGGGGCTTCACTAGCTAGGTAATATTAGATCACATGCATTCATAATGGGGGATTTAATATCCCAAAAAATGAGGGTACAATATATTGCCTATCAATGAAAATAGGGGGACTTTTAATTCGGGCTATGAAAAAATATGATATCTAGTGAAAATAGGGGGCTTTTAATTCAAGCCATGTATTAGGAGGGGGTGACAAAAAAATGAGTTTAAGGCAACATTTTAAAAAAAAGGGGGGATTATTTAGTATGCCATGAATGCACGTGCAATAAATCTGGTTCATTAAGTCAGGCCCACGTGGCAAAGCATTCCAATCTAGTACATGTTGGCAAGAGACACTGTACTGGTAGAGATTAGTGCATGAGGAATGTTTTGGGGTTGTCATTGATGGAAACTCAGTTCAGAAATCACATTCGATATATGCTAAATTGTTCTACCCGAAAGTTTGATATTCATTTTTCTTACATCTGGAAGGTGGAATATAGAGTATGGGAACATTAAGTAGAATTCAATTTTGGTTGCACAATTTTGGTTGTGGCAGAAGAGGTAGTTTAAATTGGATGTTCGAAACAACTTATTTCACAATCTAGCCTTTGGTATTGATTCTCATGCCAGATAGAAGATCTGGTATCCGGTATTTCAAGAAGAATAGGGTTATTTTGGTGATTAGTGATAAAGCATTTTATGTGGAATCCTTGGGATGATTCAGCGATTGGTTTTGAATTTGAGGTGGTCCAACCGACATGTGTGAAGCATATTATCCATTTTTTTAGATCCACATATGGATTTGTAATCGGATTGAGCCAACTTATTGTTACATGTTTCATGTTTTACAAATATTTTGAAGCTAACATATTGGTGACCTAATCAAGTGGTGTGGATATATAAGGATGATCTATTTGATCATTTTATGCATGTATTTTGATGTGTGAAGAGTATATTAGCATTTGAGTATAGTTTCACGTGCATTATCTTTGATTTAGTGATCTGGTGTATGACAGAGCAACAAAATAGAGGAGTTTGTTAGAATAGTGGAAGATAGTCACTTTGCGCTTAACTGGAATTGCATCTTGGCATTTGTAGATGCTATTCATCAGTTCAAGCAATCAATTATCATTTTTAATCATTTGTAGGACAATGAGTCCTCTGAGGGTTGTAGCCCTCTTCTTTGTAATTGAGCAGTGAGCTCTAGGCAGTGTTGGCATTCTACACTCTTATGAGAATAGATGATGTTGTCATTGATGGCAACCAACTGGCAATCACCCGGCAACCCACCGACAGTTACCACCACTAGCAATAGAATTCTACATACACCAGCAGACACTTCACTGGCACCGACAATAATGCATACTGGCACTCAAGCCGACATGGAATAAACTTTTGTTTATTGTTTTATAATGTAATTATCTCTTGTATAAGTCGACATGGCATATTGTAAAAGATCTTATAGGTCATTTTAATATGATGGATGAGAGAGAAGTTAGAAGATATTTTTGTATAAGGTGATATAGTTGACATTGAAGGTTTTGGTTATTGACTGAGCTTAAACCAGTACTAAACCTGACATATTTGATGTTGATTTGAAGCAGTACATTGTATTGGATTTTGATAATCCATTTTGTAAGTCAGTGAGACTTTCATTTTGTAGTTGAGCAGTGAGCTCTAGGCTGCTAGCCTTCCTGCATGTGCAGGCCCCTCATTGTAAGTAATATTTATTCATTGGCCCGTGAGTGAATATTGTGAGTCACAAATCCCACTGAGGTTTTTCCCACACCAGGTTTCCTCATTAATATCTTGTGTTATGGTGTGTTCTCTATGTTGTCTCTGTTATTCTTATTTGTTGCATTAATTCTTATTTACTGGTACATTATTTTTGGATACAAAGTTCTTAATAAGTTTAAATATTCTGCTAACCGGTTAGACACTAATTCACCCCCCCCCCCCTCTCAGTGTCTTTGGGACTATCATTGATTCTAATAGGCAGTGTGTCTGAATGCATGTGCATTCCCTTTGTAATAAATTATTATACTCCTGATCATAGTATTATAATATTGTGGGTCTCAATCCCACTATTTTTTTTCTCTTTCTGAATTTCCACATAAAAAATTCAGTGTTATGGTTTTTGTGTTTGTTTGCATTTAGTCACTTGCATCTGGTGGTTTAAGAATCAATTTAAGAAAGTTGGTAATTGCATAACATTGATTCAAACCCCCTCTCAGTGTTAGTTAATTCCAACAATTGGTATTAAATCCTAGTTCCTCAGAGGAAGATGAATAGGTTGAGGAAGATCCAGAATAGTGAATCAATGGACTTCGGTTTGCAAAAACAACTTATTGGGGCACTTGAAGACCTAGATGCAGCAAGGAAAGAAGCAAGTAGCCTGAGAAGAAATCTAAGTGATGCTGAAAATTTCATTGAGTCATTGAAGGAACAAGTGAACACATACCAAGAGAAGAGAAAGGAGCTAATGGATAAACTCAAGGAGAAAGAAGACCAAAGAATTGATGATCAAGTTCTAAAAGACAACATAGATGAATGTGAAAAACTTGCTAGAGAAGTCCTGAAGAATGAAAAGCAATCCATTGTGATGAAGCTGACAAAGGAGATTGAAGAAAAGAAGAAGAATGGGGAAATCTTGACTCAGTCATTGAAGGAAAGATTTGATGAATGCTGTAGATTAAATCATGAAAATAACCTGTTGAAGCTTGAATTGATACAATCCAAGAATAATGAGCAAGACCTTGAAAAATAGATCATAATTCTAAGAGATGAACTTACCACTGCTAATGAATACAAAGAAAAATCCAATGATATGTAATAAAGGATGGTTTTGATAATGGTTGAAGGTGATAGGGCTAGTTTGATTTCCGACATGAAGAGAATTCACGAAGCACTAGATGAAAGAGTTAAAATCTACAAGTCATGTCATCTTTTGCCTAAGTTCACAATTGACATTGATAAGAAGATCAAGGAATGCTAGGGTCAATTAGACGGTATATCTCAATATTATGTCCCCCAATCATTTTTTGCCAATAATTATGAATCTCAAGCGATGGCTCTACTAGATAAAATCAAGAGCCTAAATCAAGAAAACGATAGAGTAGTTGGTAGAGTGGGAGAACTAAGGAACTTAATCACTCCCTGGTTGAATACTTTTCTTAGCAGTCCGTAGGATGTTATGAATTCTCTAAATAAGAGTATTCCTTTAGATCTTATAGGAGAAGAGATGGATGCCTATCTATGTAGTGCCCTCATTAATATTTTGGAGAGCTTGAAGAAAGGTTGGGATGACCACTTGCAGTCTTTAAAAACCATTTTTGCAAACATTTTTAAATTTTTGTAAGTTATTGAGTATACCCTTGTACATAAATTTTGGTGGATACCTACCTTTTCCATTGATGTTAAAGAGGGGGAGAGGAATTAAAAATGTTGTATATTCTCAGGGAGGAGCTTGTTGAGTTGTTGAGTTGTTACATTTTTGCGATGTATGTCAGTTTTGGTCTAACAATGTCATTTTTTATCAAGTGTTGCCATCAATGCTAAAGGGGGAGATTGTTGGGAAGAGACATTGTACTAGTAGAGATTAGTGCATGAGGAATTTTTTGGGGTTTTCATTGATGGCAACTCAGATCAGAAATCACATCTGATATATGTTGAATTGTTCTATCGAAAGTTTGATATTCATTTTGCTTAAGTCTGGAAGGTGGAATATAGAGTATGGGTACATTAAGAAGAACTCAATTTTGGTTGCACATTTTTTGTTGTGGTGGAAGAGGTAGTTAGTTGGATGTTTGTAACAGCTTATTTCACAATCCTAGCCTCCGTTAATGATTCTCATGCAAGATAGAAGATCTGGTATCTAGTATTTTAGGAAGAACAAGGTTATTTTGGTGATTAGTGATGAAGCGTGTTATGTGGAATCTTTGGGATGATTTCAGTGATTGGTTTTGAGTTTGAGGTGGTCAAGTCAACATGTGTGAAGCATATTATTAATTTTTTTAGGTCCTCATATGGATTTGTAATCGGATTGAGCTGACTTATTGTTACATGTTTCATGGTTTACAAATATTTTGAAGGCGACATATTGGTGACCTAATCAAGTGGTGCAAATATATAAGGCCACTCTATTTGATCATTTTATGCATGGTTTTTAATGTGCAAAGAGTGTATGAGAATTTGAGAATAGTTTCACATGCATTATCTTTGATTTAGTTCTCTAGTGTATGATAGAGCAGCAAAACAGAGCAGTTTGTCAAAATAGTGGAAGACAGTCACTTTGCACTTAACTAGAACTGCATTTTGGCATTAGTACATGTTATAGATCATTTTAGACAATCAATTATCATTTGTAATCACTTGTAGGACAATGCATTCTCTAGGGGTTGTAGCCCTCTTCTTTTTAATTGAGCAGTGAGCTCTAAGTAGTGTGCCTGAATGCATGTGCATTCCCCTTGTAATATTATTATATTCTTGATCATAGTATTATAATATTGTGGGTCTCAATCCCACCATGGTTTTTCCCTTTCCAAGTTTCCATGTAAAAACTTTGATGTTATAGTTTTGTGCTTGTTTGCATTTAGTTTCTGCACTTTTCCTTTATTTATTTGCATTCGGTGGTTTAAGAATCAGTTTAAGAAAGTTGTTAATTGCAAAACAATTATTCACCCCCCCTCTCAATGTTCATTGATTCCAATAGTACATGTTTCACATCTGCATAATAAGGCCTCAAAGCTGATACATGAAATACATTGTGGATGTATGACAAGCTGGGTGATGATGCTAAATGGTAAGCTGCAGGACCAATCCTCTCTAAAACCTCAAACAAACCAACAAAATGTGGTGTAACGCCCTACTATGAGGCCCATAGGACTTAAACAAATAGAACAATGGAAATGCAATTTTTTTTTGTTAACACATGCATTGAGTTACACGAAACAACATAATAATTAAGAGATACATAAACAATAACTAGTAGTAGTCCTCAAGGCCTCATAATGATGTTACTAAAAATAACATTATCCATACATACAAGAACAAACAAAACTTCCAAAATATGATAACACTGTCCTTTACAAAGGATCATGATACATAATACATTTCCATGAGAATATACATATGATCATTGATTACATCCCAAGGTATCCATAAGGATAAAATATCTGTGAGTACAAATAATGGAGTGAATATATGAATCTGGTACATAATGAAAGTCTTTAATCTTCCCATGAGCCATCACGAATAGGATGTAGGACGAACCAAAACCCAAAGGGTGTGAAATGCACTCCACCCAACCATGTGGTACCATCAGGTCCACCCCCTTGTGGTAGGAGGCATTAGCTAGCCCCAAGAGACAGAAGGAAGTACAAAATGACACAAATGAATCTCACAAGGCTCACTAGAATACAATCACAAGAGAATATCAAGGCTATAATCATAGGAACTCAATAGTAAATTTACCCAATTTCTGAGGCCCAAGAAATAAACAGAAGGACAAATCCAAGAGAGACCACTAGGTATGAAATAGGGAAGAGTGTCATCACTAGGTCCCGACCCCCTTCTTGGGTTATCTTGGTGACCTCTCCCGACCCCCGTCCCCCATACAAACACTAGTGGACCACACTAACCTTTCAAAGGGACAAGATTGTTGGATGCTATTCTAGGCCTTGTCTACTTACATCAGTCCTAAACAAGCACCAGAGAGTAGGAGAGGCAACTATTTAATCTTTATTAATGAGAACTAGCTACCCTCCCTAGTTTATTATTTTAAATTTTCACTTGATTACAAAACCCTCATTGAGTTATTGTGGCGACCACTTTGGGTCCCAGCCCCAAATGAAAGCCACTCCCCCTTGACTTGCACCTAGGAATCCAAAATTCAACACAAGGTCTATGACACCGAAAAACACCAAGAGTCTAGACCCCTCTACCATAGCAAGGTTGGCTGACTTGCTAGAATGAGATTACAAAAAAGGAGTTTCTATGCATTAAGGAAAGATTTACTAGCATAGAAGTCATACAGGACACCAATCACAATGCATAAAAGGATGAAGAGAAATCATACATAATTAGGAACTCTAACATTGTCCTAGCCTCTAATACCTAAATGCAATTAAATAACATAACCATGTATCCCACAATAATAGACAAGAATCAAGCAATTACATGGTCTCATATCGTCAAAAATAAAAGAAACCCATCTTAATATGGTACCAAACGACCAAAATAACTTCTATTCATCCATTAATACAATTAACATTAATTTACAATAACCCAATTTTAAAACATTATAACTCATTTTATTTCTAACAACTTGCACAATTCAACTAACCTTCCATTATTCAATCATTTAAGAATACGTAATTTAAACTTACTATATTGCTATCATTATTTGATCTGCAACAAGTTAAATGAAAGAAACCAAAGTTTATGTGTGTGTGTGTAAAATATATATATAGATATTTACGTAAATACATATAAATAATTACATTTTAAAATATAATTGATCTAAAATATGAAAACATTGAACAACATAATACCAAAAGATAATATAAACATATACACACATAGAGATATATATGTATATATATTTATATATTACCAACAACTGTCGAATTTACCAAAATCATTACGTAGACCACATAAATTAATCCCAAGCCGATGTTCGGTGAAAGTAGAGAGGGTGAAGCCATTGGGGAGGGGGGAATTACCCATGGTTGTGGGAAGATCCTTCCCCATGACTATGGGAAGATCCTTCCCCATGACTGTGAGAAGGCTCCCCACCATTGTGAGTAGGGCCACCCACATTTGTGGGTGGGACTCCCCACCATGGTCTCTCCCCATGACTGTGGGAAAGGACCCCACAGTAGTGGGTCAAGCCACCCATATCATGGGTGGGCTCCCACGAAGTCCCACATAAAGCCAAAAAAAAATAAAAATAATATATTTGTAGAACCAAATTAAAACATGGATATATATTGATGTAGAGCTCCCAAAGACCTTGGCCAAACAAACCAAACAAGGAACAAACCTTAACAACACCCTTTACTCAACAAGAGACTCAACCTTGTTCCTATGACTTACACACACATCAAAGGAACTTTGAAATTTCATGATAGCAAAGTGGTAGTGATTCAGAGACTCCTTTTCTTGCTCAAGACAACTTTCATAAATCAATTTGTGACCCCAACCTTGATCACAAACCCCTACTTGGTATGAATTGCAATACTATTCTTTTAGGCCTAGTAGCCCTACTCTGGGTGAAATTGGATCAAAAATTTCAACCCCTTGGTTTCTCACAAAAAATGCGCTTTTAGACACCTCTTTTGATGGCCCAAAACATATCCCAAAACCAACCTATGATGCTTTGGACTAATGGTGTCAACCCACAACACTCACCTAGACCTAATACCCTAATTAGGTCACTTTTCCAAAGAAAGTTCCCTCAAAACTCTTAACCTAACCCAACCACCACACTCAAAGGCTCTTTCCTATCTCCAAACCACACATTCCACCTTCAAACAATTCTTAAACCTCTTAAAATTCACTCGCATGCTCAAATTAGAAATCAATAACACACTTTCATAGTCTGCCACATAGAGTGTCAAACTTATTATTGACTCCTCTAATTGGCCAATGTCCTTGTTTTATTTGTGACCCTAAAATATTACACTAGACTCCTAACCCCATACTTTTACCAAATTTCATCACCAGTCGTTGATGGAGTACGAAGTTATGGGCATATTTAAGCCAAAACCCTAGGAATGGAGGGTTTCAGACTGCCAGTCAAAAGAAATGCAATATCTTAGTAAAATCTAAATGAAACAAAACCAAACTAGGAACAAATGGAAGCTAACTCATGTGTATATCCAACCATTCCACATTAGATCATCCTCTATCCGTACAAGTCTATACAGAAATGACTGTTATCTCAGGAAATCGTAAATTTGCACAACAAAGCACACAATTCTTATTGCCAATATTCAATAGTCACAAAAACCAACCCTTCCTCAGGTTGTGGGAGGTTTATATATCCCTATTACAATCACCCCAATGTCTATAAGTGATTTTCAAATCAGTTAGCCATTGCCATACATATTTTGCATTTTGACAACAAAAGTTGCAAAAGTTGTCATGCAACTTTTTGCAATTTTTGACTCCAACCTATCCAGCCTTCCTAAATACATAAAATCATCCTCAATAGGCCACATATGGCTCAAAAAAATGAAATACATTGATATTCACCCATTTGCACACTTTGGGTGAACTTTGACCAAGGTTGACCAATTAGGTCCTGATTGACCTGATTGTCCTGAATGGTTACAAATGAACAATTGGCACCAATGCCTTACAAATATGCATGAAACAATGTAGAATGGTCCACAAGACCTTATTAAATCCTTGAGACATTAGGAAACACAAAAATAAATCAAAATCCTTCATAGACTCCATTGATCACCTAGGTGCTCCTGCACCATATATATATATATATAGATATTAACATAGAACAAACATGGATACGCAAAGAACATTACCTGGTAAAAAATAAAAAATACCCAGTTTCATTAATCAAATAGATTTAACCCCAATTATTTTTAAAATAATATAACATTTACAAAATGACGCCTAGATGAAATCTTTTCCTAATAACATATTAATCAAGAAATTCTAGAAACCCCAAATCTCCCATAATCAGACAAATCCTTTTAAAATTTCTATATACAGTAAATCAACAAGCTGATTTTAATTCAGATTGGAAGGAAACAATACATGCAAAAAGAAAAGAAATCTAAAAAAAACCTACCTCTTTTCGCTATCTGGAAATCACACAGAGGTAGAAGCAGTAATCCGCAAGAGAATCCATGACTTTGCAAGGCACAAACTAAAAAGCTTCAATCTTGAAGTTCAAGCAAATCTTTCAATATCTAGCCCTCAATTTTTTTCAATTTCTTTTTTTCACACCCAAATATTTCCCAAGAATTCATTTCAAAAACGCCATATCCATAAAAAATCCATGCACAGAAAAATTCTTCACGGCCAAAAAAATTCCCCCTCCGTTTTCCCCAAAAGCATAATCTTATTCTTTTCCAAATGTAACTCCTCATTAATTTGCATGCAGGGTATTTTCCCACTAACTCCAATAACTCTCATTTTTATTTAACTAAAATTTATTTTAAAAAAAAAACACTTCCTCCTTAAACTTTGAACATTTTAAATTGCCAAAACAAAGATATTTAATACAAAAAAATATCAAATATTAATTGTTTTCAATTAGATTTTATCATGAGAACATTAAATAACAAAATCAATATTTGAATTTCCTAATTAAATAATCCTTTCAAAAGAGTTGAAATAATTTTAAATCTTTTAACTCAACAAAATTAAATTAGTATTATGTTGTAACTTACAATTTATTAATTAATTAACCTTTAATACTCAAAGACACCAATGAGTATTAGAATAAATTATCTTCCTAGAAAACAAAATTTAATACATATTGAGGCACATTCCAAAATAATGAATTGTGGATTAACATAGCACAAATAACAACAAGACTATCGACTAACATGATCGGACAACCAAGGTACCAAGATACCTGACAAGGATCTCGGTCCCGTAGGAATGATGGTACGACAAGGGTCTATCTAATAACTCTAGTTTTCCACTTTACCATTGGGTCATAGTGAATGCTTAGACATGAAGGTTTGGGTGGAGTCAATGCTCGATACTTGCAGCTGCATAAAAAAACTATCAAACATATACCTATAACCCATATAATATCATATCATGAAAAGGGAATGGAAGTGATGTAGCTTTCTCGTAAAGAGTAATGCAACGCTTTTCCCTTTCACCCAAACACATCAAAGATAGAATGCAGTGTATTTCAAATCAAATAAGCATCAATAAATATAATGATTAAATCCTAAAAACACATATATAATCCATCTCCAAAACCATCTGACTATCAGAGCATAGATAAAAACATATAATCACATCAACATGTAAATCATCGATCCATAAAGCATATACAATAGATAGCCACCTAAACTACAACAAAGATCATCTAGAGTCAAACTAGGTTAAATCAAGTCTAATCAAAGGACAGGAATTACACATGGTGCCATCTTATAGCCTTTACCATAATAGATAAGATGCTCACACATGCATACTCTCAAAAACATCTTATCTCCTACAGAAAACTGTGGATCCACATGATGAGCATCTGCATATTTATTTTGTCTATCTTGTGCTACCACTAAATGCTCCCGAATATACAACATCTTAGGTCCTAAAATAAATCAATCCTCTAATTGATCCCAACTCAAAGGCATATGACAAGGTCTACCATACAAAGCCTAAAAAGGGGACATACCAATGGAGCTATGATATCCATTATTATAAGCAAACTCCACCAAATATAGGTAATCTTCTAATTGATATTTTTGATCCATGATATACATACATAAATCAGTGTGAAGTGAGCCACCTTATTCAACCTATCAACCATAACCATAATAGCATCATGTCTACGAGAAGAGAATGGTAGTCCAACAATGAAATCCATTGAGATAATATCCCATTTTCAATCCAAAACCAAGTTACACTACAACAACCCGGTGGGATGCTAATGTTCAGCCTTCACCCTCTGACACTCCAAGAATCAAGACACAAAATATACTATATCATGCCTCATACCAGACCAATGGTACAACTATTGAAGGTCCGCATGCATCTTCTTGACACCTAGATGTGTTGAGTAAGGTGCACGATGTTCCTCTATCAAAATCAAGGTATGAAGTCCTTCTACCAAGGGAACATAAATATGACCTAAATGATGCAATGAGACCATATGACTCAAAAGAATATCCTTTATATCTCCCTTCCAATGCTCTCCCAGAGTCTACTTCTTCTTTCACCTCCTGATACCCAAAATTCAAAGGAAGTGTTCTAAGAATCAGGCTCCTCATATCCACATTGAGAGTCATCTCTAACAACTCATGTCTTCTATAACTCAATGCATCCACTACAACAATCTCTTTCCCCTGAATGTACTTAACCTCAAAGTCATATTCACAGAATAAATCCATCCATCACCACTACTTATCATTCAAATTCGACTACATAAAGATATATTATAAGATCTGATTATCACTATGTAACTTGAATCAATGCCCAAGAAGAGAATGTCTCTATCTCATCAAAGCATGAACAACCACAGCAATTCCAAATCATGAGTGAGATAATTCAATTTGTGATCCTTGAGTTTACAAGACTCATATGCAATCACGCATCCATCCTACATAATAACTACTCCCAAACCTTATAGAGAAGCATCAGTGCAAACCAAAAAATCTCCCGCTGGATCAAGCATAACCAAAATAGGTGCACTAGTCAATCTCTCCTTAAGAGTCTAGAAGCTGGCCTCGCACTGGTCCATCCAAACAAACTTATTCCCTTTCCTTTGAAGAGAAGTGATGGGATGGCCTATCTTGCAAGGCCCATGAAACTATGAACCTTGACCACATTGGTAGGCGCTGGCCAATCTACAATCACCTAAATCTTAGAAAGATCCATGGTAATACCATCTCCAGAGATAACATGACCAAAATAATTCACCTCAGTTAGGAATAATTCACACTTTTCTACATTGGCATACAACTGATTATCTATGAGAGACTACAAAACCTTTCTCAAATGCTCCTCATGTTCTCCCTTAGTCTTTGAGTAAATAAAAATGTCATCTAGGAACACAAGGACAAATCTATCAAGGTAGGCCCTAAATACTCCATTCATTAGACTCATGAAAAATGAGGGCACATTGGTAAGTCCAAATGGAACCATCATGAACTCATAGTGCCTATAATAAGAACAAAAGGTTGTCTAATGAATGTCTACTTCATGAATCCAAAGTTTATGGTACCCTGACTTAAGATCTATCTTAGAGAAGATCTTAGCATCCTTAATCTGATTGAAGAGATCATCAATCCTTGACAAGGGATATCAGTTCTTCACCATCACTTTACTCAATTGTCGATGGTCTATACACAAGCAAAGGGATCCATCCTTCTTCTTCACAAATAAAACTGGTTCTCCTCATGGGGAAACGCTAGGATGTATGAAACCCTTAGCTAATAGGGTCCTCCAATTGCAATTACAACTCACTCAACTCTTGAGTGGTCATCTGGTATGGTGCCTTAGAAATCGTCTCCACTCTAGGAACCAAGTCAATCTAAAAATCAATGTCTCTCTTAAGCGGCATACCTAGAATCTCACTATGAAAGACATCTAAAAAATCCTAAAGAATAGGGTGCTTAAGAAGAGGGTCTTCTTTCTTCTCTCCTTTACCTAAGTCATTCACTATTACAACAAACAACTGACATTGTTGTCGCGTACATTGCTTCAATTGCATCACAAAGATCATGTGAAGAGAGATAGGTCATTGAATACCCACAATCTCCACAATCTCCAACACATCTCACTATCTTCTTCCAACAATATATACTAGCCTTATGTTCCTCAAGATAGTCCATGCCTAAGACAACACCATGTGATCCGAATGAAAGAACATGAAGATCGACTATGATGGTAAGAACTCCCAAATTCATCTCATAGCCTTGAACAAGGGAATCTATAGACACATTTGAACCAGTAGCTAACTCAACCTACCACTTATCATCTTCCTTTACCACCGTGAACCCACAATGCTCCACTAAAGAGGGGAAAATAAAAGAATCAAAAGATCCTAAATAAAACAATACAAAAACTGAAACACATCCTATCTCACTTGAAGTCTCCACAACTATACCCTGATGTTCAACTTGATAGTTATCAACCACTGTGAAGACTTAGTGTAATCTCCCTAAATCATCCATAGTGGGATCTAAAGTTTTTGGCCTTCATCCAGATGTTTGTTTTGGTCTTTAAGGATAATTCACTATGATATAACTCTGCTGACCACACATGAAGCAACCCCCTCTGCTAAATCCTTTGTGTGTAGATGATGCACTATACTACTAGAAACTACCTCTGCTAGTACACTACTGGAAACTCTGTGTTGGCTGAGTATTAGGAAAGTTCCTATTACATTTTCAAATACAATCCTTGGCTATCTGGGCACCACCACTACAAGAAAAAATTTGACCCTAGAAATTCTTCTTCTACTGACTCTATCCACCCTTAAATGGTGGAGGGTAACTCCTAGTGGTACCTGCTCCCTATGACTGAGTACCCCTTGCACTCAGTCTTGGTGCTAGAACATTTCTAGTCTACACTCATGTCTGTCCATCCAAAGCCATAGACACATTCTCCTCAAATATACAGGCTTTCTCCACTGCTACCTCCAAAGATAGGCTCAAAAACCTGTACTCCCCCACTGATGTGAGCATTAAGACCCCTAATAAAGTGTTGGACAAGCATGGCCTCATCATCTTCTATCCCAACATACTATCTAAGATCAAATAAATTTTTCTCATATTGGTCCACTAACATAGCCATTTATTGCAGGTTATAAAATTCATTTGCCTTCCTCTATCTCTTGTGGTCTAATAGGAAGCAAGCACAAAACCTCTCCAAGAACATCTCCCATGAGACTAATGCAATATCTAGAATAAGCTTCTTCTCCTCGATATGCCACCAAATGGATGTGAATCATCATAGATGCATGATGGTGCACCTAGCCTTGGTGTTACTACCATAGGGTGCATAGTAAAAAACCTTCTCAAATCCAACAACCAAGTATCTACCTCTATCTCACTACCAAATCCATCAAAAGTAGGGGTCTTGGCCCTAAGGAGGTCTCTCATATGATTCACTAGCATAGTTTCCTGATCTAGAATAGCCATTTCTCTCCTGTGGGTTGATTTCTCTCTCTCCCTGTCCTGATGTTCAACTCTCTCCTTACGAACAAAATGGTGAGATTCTTCCCACTAATTATCTTCCTACCTCGATTCTAACCATGCAATAATCTCATGGATAACATTAACCAACTGAAGGAATCCATCATTGCCTTGTTGGTCATCTCCCTGAACTTCCTCCTCATGGTTATCAAGTTGTTGATCCTCCTGATGCACATCTTCAGAAACCTCAAGGTTAGGATTATGTCGAGTTCCCATATGGTTACCTTGCCCACGACCTCTACCTCTAGTAGGAATCTTATCTATAGAAGGTACAAAAGATTATAAGATAAAATCTAGAGTAGCCTACTACAAGGGTAAATGTGGTAAGATAAATTCGAGGTTATAATTCTAATTTATTTTATTGTTTATTATAATGAGCTCAATGAAAACAAGGACCTAGTGTATGAACATGGGCTTTGATACCAGATGTAATGCCCGCCACAAAAACCCTAGAGAAACTAACACATAATCTAGAAAAATAGAGATTTTTTTTTTTAAAGAATGCAACAATACATCTAACCACATTAAATCATTATAATACTCATAACAAGTTACAAATATAATAACTTCATAAACAAAGTAAACTAAAGTACATAATAATGCAAGCCAATATACACATAAACATTTGTTACTACATCACATGCTTCCCTAGGGTATCAAAACATCATTACTATATTACAACAATAAGATAACATATGATGTCCTTAAATAATCAATAACCATATACAATATATCCATCTCTCTTTTACAACATTGTATAAGTCATCATGAATTACATATTACATCATGTACAAGTATCCTATCATAAAAATACATCATCTGATGCAAATAGATAATCATAATACACAGTTGCTCCAAGGTACATAATCTGAAGAAATAGATATATCCATCACATTCATGATCATCCAATGCAGAAAGAATATCCTAATGAAATAAAAGGAATCAACCACTCGACCATGTGGAACCAAAAGGAACCACCCACCATGCCTAGAGAATGATATAAGGTCCCACACACACTAAGCTTAGACTGATGCCTAAACTCCCAAGGACATAAAAGAAACATAATTAAGAAACATCAACACAAGCATAGGCTCAAATCAAATAAAATAGATGATAGAGACTTCCATGAGACAAGGCTAAGACCAAGAACACATAGTAGGGAAAGTGTCATCGCATGTAGTCATATATAACTCCAAGTATCCTTACAAGGAACCTCTTGGTAGGTGACACCCATGTGGAACTGACTCAACCTCTCATGAAGACAAGGGAGTACAGTCATGCCATCAAGGCCTTCCCAATCTAATCTTGAGCATGTACTAGCACTCTAAGGAATGAGTAGGGTACCAAAACAATTGTATTATCTTTTTAATGTGAAAACTACCCAAACCACTAGATAAATCAATTAAGGTTATCACTTTCTTAAATAATAACTTCCAATAAGTCCAAGCATCCTTAGAAGGAACCTCTTGGTAGTCCCCCAAGAATCCTCACAAGGAACCTCTTGGCGGTAACCTGATACTCGCTTGGAAGCCAATTTCCCTAGCATGCCCCTATGATGTAGGATAAAACATAAATCAATAATCATAATAATGTTGCAGAAATAACATGATATTCATAAAAAAAAGTTCCCATAGAACAATCTAAACCATCACAATAAAATTGGTTCATAATCATAATTCCAACTGAGTATAATTTATGCAATACCAAGAAATTACCATAGAAATTCCATCAAAAATCCCATAAGTTGAATCTAGAAAATATCTCAATAATCTCAAATCCACAAATAAGTCTCTGATCTAACGAAAAATAAATCAGAAATCCTAAAAAGATCTAAAATAGCACAATACCTAGTTTAGCATGTCTGATAAATCTTTTAGTGCATATGATAAATCTATCTTTTAGCGCATATGATAATTCTTTTAGCACATATGATAATTCTTTTAGTGCATATGATAAATGTTTTAGTTCATATGATAATTCTTTTAGTGCCTATAAAACAGATTAAAAATTTTGATGAAAAAGAAACAAAAAATTAGAAACGAACTCCGAAAATACATAAATCAATCTGATACTTGCAAAATGACCCGAACGATAACATTATTATCACAAAACCAGAATGAGAGGATTTTAAAACAAGGGATATAAATTCTTATCAATAAATTCACAACATAAACTCTAGAAATTCCAAGAGAAATCACTCATGCAACATGATATACAAAATTTCCTCACGATCACATGAAAACTCTCAGCAAGATCATACACAACAAAATCCAAACAAAATCCCTTTGCATGCAGATAAAATTACTTTAATATTACCCACATATTTGTAAATATTAGAGATCAATTTCCCATACATAATAAATAATAAATAAAATCTTGAATATATAATTATTAATTCCTTAATTTTTCCCCAAGTTTGGAAAACAATTTCAAACATAGAGAAGACAATCTTTCCTTTTCCAAAATAAAACATATAAAATTAAAATTCAAGAAATAGAAAATCTCCAACCTAGAATTAGAAGAAAGGTCTAAAAATCTAAAAGAAGAATTGAAGTGCAAATGCACAATCTAGAATACACCAAAGAAAATCCACACAAGTAAGAAATCCTCCAATACACAAATTCATAGCAACCAATTACATAGAAAATTTCTTTGAAAATCCAAGGCAAATCTCCTCCCAAAAATCACCAAAATTTCACCACACCATAATAATGTCAAAAAAACACTTCTTAATAATTCTCATAAAAAAGAACAACAACAACAACAATAATAATAATAATAATAATAATAATAATAATAATAATAATAATAATAATAATAATAATAATAATAATAATAATAATAATAATAATAATAAAAATAAAAAATATATAAGATATTTGGTATAGTGGCAAAGTCTATGTTTTAAAATAAAAAATAATGACTGATGGCTCTACAAGTTGGCAGTGAAAGGCGACTCGATGCTTGGGCAGATGTTGGCTAGGATGATCTACCACATGTGTCGCAGTGGGTTTTCTCCAAGGGCCGATGGGAAGATAGGGCTCCATTTCTGCAAAGGCATCGTAGAGATTTTCATCTGGTATCCAAATATTTTCAAGGCTTTTTCAAAGGTTTTCCACTGCGTCGGATGGAAAGTTCTAACAGGCTGGGATGTAGCTTTTTTGAGTCAGAAGGTCAACAAGGAAAAATCTAAGATTTTTTTCTTAAATACTCACTCCCTGCTCTAGGATAAGCTTCAAAAGTTTTGGGGTTTCCAACTTGGGGATCTTCCTTGTACTTATCTAGGCATTCCTTTTTTTGCTAATAAGGTTAAGGTTAGTTTTTGGGATAAAATATTTTCAGGGGTGTCTAAGAAAATCTTGGCATGGAACCACAAATGGCTCACCATGGCGGGGGAAATTGTGTTGATTAAGTCAGTTTTGAATGCAGTGCCTACTTACTTAATGTCAATTCTCAAAGCTCCAAAGGATGTTATTGTCAGTTTAAAAGGATACTCTGAGGTCTTTTCTTTGGAATAACAACAGGGATGGGAAATCTAGGATCCCCTTGTTAGCTTGGGATAAGGTCTGTCTTCCTAAAGAACTTGGGGGGTCTGGAATTCGTAGCTTGGAAAATAAAAATTTGGCCCTGGGGGCCAAATTAGTGTGGAAATTGTATGATAATCCAGCCTCCCTTTGGGCTAGAATCATGTTCACTAAGTATCTTTCTAATGGAGCTACAGAGTCTATTTTTTAGGCTGAGACTCTGCCTAAGGGGTTGGCCATTTAGAATTTCATGGGAAAATGTAGAAGGGTCTTGCTGCCGCATCTTTCTTGGGTTGTGCATAATGGTTCGAAAGTTAGATTTTGGGATGATGCTTGGAATGGTCATTGTTCTATGGATTCTATTAGGGATTGGTCCCCCTTGAAATATATACTTTTGGATAAATGGGGGGTCTATTTATCAGACTATTTTATGGTAGTGCATGATGGACATATGGTGATGTCTCAATGGAAGTCGATTGAGTTTCTTCTTGTTAGCCCTAGTCTAAAAGAAGATTTTTACTCTATTCTTAGAGATAGAATTATCATTTTGTCTGAGCTCAAAGATGAGCTGATTTGGACTAAGAATTCATCTGGAAAATACTTAGTGAAAGATGGATACAATTCCCTTATGCCAGCCAAGGATCTCTCTTCTTGGCCTTACAAATTATTCTGGCATCCAACATGTCTGTCAAAGGCTAGAGCATTTGCTTGGCTTGCTATTCAGGATAGGGTTCTTACCGGGATGAGACTGGATAGGATGGGTTTATCTATTATTTTCCCTTGTGTTCTCTGTAATCAGAAATTGGAATTGTCATCCCATATTTTCCTTCATTGTGATTTTGCTCTAGGATGTTGGAATTGGTTTTTTGAGAAGTTAGGTCTATCTTTTGTTACTAGTGGGGACCTCCTCTCACACTTCAAAGCTTGGCCTTTTTTATTTTCCTCTTCTTTTTATGCCTACCTTTGGATCATAGCTCCATCAATTATTGTTTGGAACATTTGGTTAGAGAGAAATAATAGGATATTTAAAAAATCATCCACGTCGCTCTCTGATATCTTATTCAAGATAGAGACTTCTATCTCAGAGGTGGCCTTGTCATATATTCATGAGAATTTAGATCATCTGACATCTTTTTCCCATTGGGATGGCATGATCACAAGGACATGGAAATCCTTGTCTATCATTCCTTCTCATGGGTCGGTTTTAAAGAATATGGCTTTTAAAAATAAGAGAATTATAGCCAGTTGGGTTCCTCCTCCTCTGGGTCATTTTAAACTCCATTTTGATGGTGCTTCTAGGGGGAATCTGGGTCTGGCTGGGGCTAGCATGGCCATTCTTGATCATAATGCAGTTCTAATAACTGCTCAATGTCATGCCCTTGGGTTTCACTCAAACAACTTTGCTGAATGTCAAGCTCTGTCACTTGGGATTGATATGGCTATTTCCCTTGGGATCAAACACCTTTCCATTCAGGGGGATTCAATGGTTGTTATTCAAAGTGTATTGAACTGTAAAAGTAATTGTTGGCATTTGAAGTATTTAATTGATCACATCTTGGAGAAATTATCCTTTTTTGATACCTATATATTATCTCATTGTTTTTGAGAATTAAATAAATTGGCAGATTTCCTAGCTAATTTGGCTATTGACTCAGCTGCTTTTCATAAGAATGTAGAAATTGGAGACATTCCTCAAGATGTCCTCTTCGGGTATATGCCACATCCCAAAGATTAAGATCATTTGTTTTGAGTTTTTATCTTCATTTCTTATTGAAGTATATATATTATCCTCTTCTCAGATTAGTTTGTATCTATGCATCATGTGGTGATAGGAGGCTTTTACCTCTATTTGCATATGGTGTATTTTTACACTTCTGTATTGGGTTAGATGGTAATGTGTGTACTTCTTGAGGAATGAGGAAGCAATTTTCAGGTGGCAATACATTTTAAAACTCTTACTCATTATCTTCATTTCTTACTAAAGTATACATATTATCATCTCCTCAGTACAACTCGTATCTATTCTTTATGTGTTGATAGGAGTCTTTTATTTCTATCTGCATTTGGAGTATTTATACATCTCTGTACTTAGATGTTAATGTGTGTATTTCTTGAGGATTGGAGAGGTTTCTTCAAGTGGTTTGTTTTTTATATGGTAACAATCTTCTTATTCGGCTTAATTATATGGGCTTGAAATTGAATTACATTATTGGTTTTTCTCTTATTTGTTTGAGATTTATACGTCATCCTTCTCTTGGTCCAGATTATTTTATCAACACATGTGGTTTGTTTTACATATGGTGTGTCGGTATAATTGTTTTGAGCAGATGGATGGGGTGTATATCCCAGGCGCTTTGGGTTATTTGGTATATTATGGATGCTTGTTCTATTATTTGCAAATGATTTTCTATTTCAGAAGTATGCCCTTGTGCCTTATATGTTGATTACATTTAGACATAAAGTTTAAAGTGGTGGTGTCTTACTTTGGGACATTACTTCATTATTTCTGCATGCTTGTGTGTAATCCTAGGCAGGGCTCGAGCCTTTGTTTCTTTTATCTGGTTGGATTTATGGTGTGTGGAAATTGTTTCTTATCATGCTTTATTCTTTGTTTCCACTTTAAGAGTTTTTATTCTTACTCATTGGCAAAAAGTTTGTTGATGTACGGTGGCATGATGATTAATTATAGGAATGCAATGTTATGACTGCATTACTATTTTTCGCTGTACAGGTCATCTTTATTGAGAGTATTGGTTGCGGGTTTTTGGGGTACATGGGAGGTTTTTCGTATGAGTGAAATATTTCTTCATAAGTTCATTATTGTTTCTCCCTTGTTGATTGCATGGTTTTGTTTACTTCATGTCCATTATGTGGCAGATTTTTGAGATCGCTTGAGTAATCTTGTTCGTGTGGATATCTTGGTTTATTAACTGGCTTGGTTGGCTCTGTGCTTCGCATGAATATTGTCATCATTTTTTATTAGGGTGGCGGCATTGTTTTTGTCTTGCATTTTCTTTGTGTCGTATTTTTGAGTGTGCCAACCTTTCATGGTTGTTTTACTTTCTTATGATGACATTGTGCTCTTTTATTCTCCTCTGCTCTATTGGCTTTGCATTAGCTTTTTTGATGGAATCAATGGGTTACTGCATTCTAATGCCTCGCAAACATTATGATTTCCAAGACTCTTTTGTCTTGGATGATGAAAAGCTTGGGAATTTGTTTCAAATTCATTCGGTAGATTTTTCTTTGGCTATTCACAAAGTTTTGGGAAAGCGATGGCTTGCGGATAACTCAGGTTGTTTCCTTGCCTATATTGCATCTCGGTTTCTCATTGTATGTATGGATGTGCTTCTAGATTCTGATATGGTTAGGGCAATCTTTGATACATATTTCAACTCCCATTTCTACTCTACGGTTGATTTGGACAATGCTCTCTCTAATTACCATTTTGAATTTGGTGATTTCGAATATGCTGGTTTTATTTTTCATTCTCAGTTATTATCTTTCGGTCGGAATGGGGAACTCCTTTCAATTTTAAGGAATGGTTTGATATCTAACTTATATGATGATACATTATTTGATTTGGTAGCCCTTTTAGATTATGTATCACCAGATTGTCTGGCTGCAGTGGTCAATATTTTTGCAAGAATCCATTTTCTTTTAGAATCAATGCCCAATGTTCGATCTTCGCCAGTTTGGGTTTCTCCTATATAGATGGTGCCTCCTTCCTCTCCACCATTAGAAGGGCCTAGCTCATGGTTCTCAATTCCTTGACATCGTGTTCTTGGGCTTTTGTGTTTGAGAGCAGAAGGTTTTTTGTCCGCAGGTTTTTGAGCAGGGCTATGTTTCCATCTGTCTCCTTCCTCTTTTTGGCAAGCAGAACTATTATTTGTGGGAAAATAGTGGGTGGATTCCTACGCACCTTATGGATATTATGGTTCTAATTGGTTGATATATATTTTTGACAAGCTTGGAAGCCTTGTGGCTATGTTCCCCCTCTATAGTCTACTCCTCATAATTTTTTGGGTCATATGGATAATGATATGTATCTTCGAAAAGCCATGTAATGGGAGGGTGTTTAATATCAAGTATGTAATTGGTTTATGGGGTTTTTTTTGGCTAATGACAGGTATATCCTGGTAAGCTATGTAACGGGAGGGTGATCAAAATTAGATATGTAATTGGGTGTATGGGGTTTTAAATTTATTTTTTTCTTTTTTTGGGCCACAACCGAAGGTTTTCTTGTGGGTTCTTTCCTGCCGGTATGCCTTTTGAACCCATTTGTATTTTCAAATTTTGAAATTAATAAAATATAAGTTTAGTGGCTTGTCCACTTTTATCAAAATAATAATAATAATAATAATAATCTTGCATGCATTAAATCCAATTAGAAATTTTAATGCAAAGTATATAGCTCACTCTAGTTCCACCTTCAAAAGCAAGGAGAAAATAATTAAAAAATAATAAATACTAAATAAAGCTCCCAATAAAACAATAAAGCCAAATAAAATAAAAGAATAAATAAATAATTAACAATTAAATATAAACTCTCCATATAAAATAATTAATTAAAATACCAACTAAATATAAAAGCTCTAAATAAAATGAAAAAAATAAAATAAATAACAATTAAATTCCAAAAAGATTCCAACAAATAATTTCAATTAAAATATTTTTATTTATTAATATTAAACTCACAGTAATATTATTTATTAATTACACAATTAAACTTATAATATTATTGATTAATTTTATTACTGCAATAAAATCAACCCACTTAATAATTAAATAAACATCACATAACAACTTAACCAAAATGCTAAAACTGACAAGGTATCAACTAGGCCTAGAACATGATAGGGTATTATATCATTCTCCATTATCAACTTGCCATTGGGATAAAGATGCACTCAGACCTATGAAGCCAGGTGGAGTCAATGTCTAGTACTTGCAATCATGCATAACACCAAATGTCTATGTACAACATACATATATAATACAATGATGGAGTAAACACACTAGTGGAAAGAGTCGCAACATCACACCACACTCATAATGATTGACATCACATCATCCCTTCCATGCATAAAAATACATCATAATGAAGACACATCATCAATAACATCAAGATCATCATCATATCTAATATAATTATAAGCATGGTAGCATATAATATGATAACATCATAGATAAACATAAACCACTGAATAAGCATAATTAACCAATCATAACCAAAGTATATCATCATCCAAATATAACATAGTGTATCATCTATAAACATGAGTGTCTATCACCAAAACATAAGTAATACCATAAGAATCTACCAAGAATATCTTAAATGTATCTCAACAGGTCCATGAATGTCTAACAATGCATCAAAATAAAAGTGTATCAAGGAGGGACACTACATAGGATTTCACTAAACCTACATGACCTTAATGTGACCATTATTTCCTTGTTTAACTTTATAATTTTTAGGATAAATCAAGTTTTAATATGGTTTTGAGGTTCTTACATAGTACAAGACTAGACATGGTGTAGAAAGAAAGACAACTTCAACCCCTACCAAAACCAACACAGTGAATGAAATTTCCTCTATTTGTATTATAAAAGGTGATCTATAGAAGATTTAGGAATGTACTTATAAACATATTTCACATTAATTAAATTTTCACCACTCTCTAAAATACTAAAGAGATATATTGGGTCACATCTAAGTAATTAAAAAATCCTAATATGCTTGCACATGATAAGGTATTACTTTAGAGGTGAATAGCCTAGGATATACATTTCAACTTGTTAGTTGTATCTTAGTGTGTACGAGGAAATGTGCTTCAAAAGAAATTAATTTAGAAATGAAAACAACTCAAAAACACAAATAAAAGAAACAATAAAGGCAAGAAAAGAGCTCAAACCCATGAAATAGCCATCAAAGATCTGATATGAATCCTCCTCAATCAAATTATTTTCCCAATGACAAAAAATATGATGTCTACTCAATTTTTTAGTAGCATAAGAGTTCTCTTTGTTGGTATTATTGATATGTTGAATTTGTTTTGTCATTGATGTCAACACTTACCCTTTTGGATATATTTGATTATGTTGAACCGACACATTATGTTCACCGGCAAGTTCAGTGACTTATGCACAGTCACTGGTATATCACTCATCGGCAGGTTATATTGTTCATCGACACTGAAGATGACTTCTTATCATCTGGAGATCACTTGGTTATGTCAAAGACATGGTTTGGACACTTGGTTTTGGTATTTTGGCTATTAGTCTAATCGGGTTGACATATTTATTGTTACCGGCAAATTGGTCTAGGTTATGACCGACATGCATCATCTATTCTAGATCAGCACATCAAGTTATGGAGTGTTGGCATTATGTGAACCGGTATGAGGACATGATGACATTGTACGTTGTCATTGATGTCAATATGGTGAAGAAGAGAGAACCGGTATGTTACCAAAAACTGGTATATGCTAGAACCGGTATGTTACCAAGAACCAGTATAACACTGTGAACCGGTATATGTGCCAAAGTGAAGCAGTGTGTCTATTCAAGGTGAACTGACATGTGGTTATGAGAACCGGTACATGGAAGCTTTGTATGACTACCGGTTGGTAGTCTCAACTTCAGGGTTTTTGGTTGAAGTGCTTCAAGCCTGTGTGACTCAATCGGTGATTTTGTGTGATGAGTTAGTAGTATAACAAAGAACAGATCATGTTGCCATGTCAGCCTTGTGCACGTGAAGGATCTTGCATGAAGGAGAGTGTTCCTATCTACCTCGAGAATGTGCAAAATCTGTAAATGGTGTAAATGCATGATGGGTTATCAGCCGTCATGAAAGTGGTGGAAAATGAACGATGGAGAACATCTTGAGATTAGTTCAAGACTGTTACATTTAATGCAATGTGCTCAATGGTCTGGATTGAACCATTTGAATTCCTTAACCTAACAGGTTTAGGGTTTAGGGTTTATGAAACCAACCTATCTATTTCCTATAAGGTCGATGTTGTGTTTCTTTCTGAGGTTGTTGGCAAAAGTTGTGTGTGTGTGTCCAAGTGAAAGGATATGTGATTCTTGCCATACCAGAAGAGAGAAGTGATACCTGCAGAGTGTAAGTACAGAAGGTGGAGAGGAGCTAAAGCAGATTTGCATTGGCATTGAGTGTTGTGACCAGATCATTGTAATACCTGTTGACCTCTAACCACTTCAACAGTTGGGAAATCCCTTAACAGGGTAGCTTTAACCAGCTTACTATAAATCCTTTAATAGGGTGACTCAAAACCATTAAGTTCTTGAAATCCTCTAACAAGGTAACCTTTAACAGGGTTTAACCCTTAACCGGGTATTCTAGCCATCCCTTAATCGGGTGATCCCTAACAAGATCGGTTCCTAACAGAACCTATTGTATCAGTCTCTAACTGGACAAGGCTCCTAATAGAGCAGACTTGTAAAGAGTTCAAAAACAACTTGTGGGCATTCATCCTCACCATGGTTTTTCCCAGTTGGGTTTCCATGTAAAAAATTTGTGTGTCATGTGTGGTGTTATTCATGTGATGGTTTGAGTGATTTGTGTCTGAAGGTAAATCTTGTTGATCTAGTTGTTTATATATATTTGATGATAGATTATCTGTTCATGCACTAGGTTGAAATGGAAATGAAGTATTAGGTTATGTAAAAAGATAAGTGTCAACCGGTTCATGCATGTCTCAGTTATTCTGGGTTTTGCTGGTTGTACTCTGTTTAGGACCAATGTTACTGTTTGTCTACCAAAGCACAGTGTCTGCTGACAAACCGGTTTTGTGTTGTGTTTTTGCCTCACCCCCCCCTCTCAGTACTAGTTTGGTACTATCCATTCATCATTGAGTTATCAATGGAGATGATTCAATTAATTGGATATTGTTGTAAATGTATTGAGCTGACATGATGCATCACATCTTGACTTATTTGTAATTGATTTAATTGTAATATTCTTGGTGAGCTGACCTACACATTTGGTCTTAGGTTTTGGTATATATGTAAGATCTCATTTGTGAGATAAGGTAATAGATAGAGAGAAGATATATGGTTATGGTATTGTAACATGGTATGTGTGAATATTGAATATCATATGAGTAGACCATAGAGAAGGTTCAAGGAAGGTTTGAAGGTGATTATTAGAGCTTAACCGGTACTGAATCCAACATTGAAGATGCTACTTTGAGCAGTACATTATCATTGGATTTAACCATCCAATTGTAGTCAATTTTTGTGATTGAGCAATGAGCTCTAGGCGGTTGGCCTTTCTGCATGTGCAGACCCCATTTGTATACACATATTATCTACAGTAGTATCATCTGATTGTGGGTAAGGTTTCCCACCATGGTTTTTCTCCTTACAGGGTTCCCACGTACAAATCTCTATGTTATGTGTTGTGGATATTGTTTCTCTTTCTGTTTTATGCATTGAGTTTCACCGGTATTAATATTAACTGCTATTCTATCTACCGGTATTAAGTATCAAGTTTGATTAAATTATATTTGGGATGAAATTAATAGACAACCGATTCACCCCCCCCCCCCCCCCCCCCCTCCTTAGTTGCCTCTGGGTCTTAACACTCTTGTGCTCAAGATTGCATGAAGTTGATCAAGGTTGTAGAATGAGAATGACAAATTTAAAATTATCTATGTATTATTTGAATGAAGGGAGATTGGATGGATGAATAGGATGCAATGCAATAGATAAATGGTTGAGGATCATTTCATCCTTGCCTCTCATGGGAGGTTGAAAAGGTTCAACCTAGGAAGGCATGTGAGGGGAGGTGGTTGAAGGACATGTCCACTTGGAGTGTAGATAAGAATTTTCCATAAAGTGAAAGTTTGTCTCCACACTCCAATTACATGGGAGAATGGGATTTAGGATTCAAAATTTCCTAAAAGGGGGACAAAGGCAAAAGACCCATATGATGTACCTTCCCAAATGTATATAGCCTTTAAGGCCAATAGGTCAACTTGAGTGGCCATTTATGAAATTATTTGACCTTCTCTCTAATCATATGATTAGGAGTGTGTACACCATTAGAGGAGGATTAGGTGGGGATTAGAAGGTGATTAGGATTATGCTTAGATGCAAGTGGTAAATTTAGGAGGATGGTATATTTGGACAGAGAATGAATGGAGAATTAAAAGTTGATTTCAATTCCAATTTGAAGGAAAATGGAGAAAGGTGATTTTAATTAAATAAATATGGAGATTTATTTAATAATATAGATTAAGGGTAAATGAGACATAGGTAAATAGATAAATGAATAAAATTAATAGCCCAGGGGATTTAGTTTGGAAATAGAATAGTAAAATCACCAATTAATTAAATATTTATGAATTATTTAATTAACAAAATAAATTGACCAGATATTAATGGTCAATTTTACCCTATTTGAAATGGCATTAAAATAACTTCATTTTTAAGAAAGATAAAATATAGATGATGCCCCCTTGAGGATGCAAATAAGAAAAAGGAATCTGAGGGGCCTCTCAAAAGAAAGGAAATGGAGAGAAGAGAAAAGGAAAATAAAAGGAAGAAAAATGGAAGAAGAAAATGAGAAGAGGAAGAAATGATGCATTAAATTGAGGATAGAGGAAAACATAGGGAAAAATTTACTTGTCATTTTCATCACAAATGGTAAAAATTAAGAGAACGTAGAGATCATTTTATTACATAACATGATGCTCATAGAGTACACAATAGGCTTTATAAAGACATTGTGCAAGCTATAAAATGGACCTTAGTAGTGGATCCATGGTTGAGTATGCAAAAAACCTAGCCTTGGTCAATTTTTCATCATTTTTTTAATTATTACAATAAATTAGGGTGAATCAACTTTATTTTGTCTAGTGGATTTATGAATCCATGAGAATTGGTTCTACAAGAAGTGGTGGAAACCATAGGAATTATCAATGAGGGCAATATAATGACATATTCACCTAAAAAAATGGTAGATCCACCAAAATTTAGGCAAAAATTTTTTTTCCACTAAGATAAGAAGTGATGGGATAGAATAACATAATTGATAGAGAAATGATGGATTTGTTGAGAAGAAAAAAATGGTCGAAGTGTTAATAGAAGGGTGTAGGAAACTTGAGTTGTGTTTCTTATGTTGTCATTGATGTCACTATGTGTAGTGTGGATGTTGTAGACAGTTTAAAAATGATTGTTAAAATGTTGTTATGTTGTCTGGTGGTGATATTAAGTAAGAAGTGTTTTTAGAAGGCTAGTGTAGTGGAATGTTTAATCTATAGGAAAGAGTATTTAAATGTCTTCATGGAACAACGCTCTATGATTCCTCTGGTTTTTAATGTTAATGGCTTGCAATTTTGGATATAATATCTATGTTCTGTGGATATTGCAATGTCATGTTTTTAAGTTCTTAGTTTCTCAAATGATGTAGTTAGTTGTGGCTTGGAGGACATGTTCATATGGTTCGTGTAGCTTTCTAGTTCATATTTCTAGTGTTGGTTTGTTTGGAATGAGAAGTTATATTGTTGCATGTTCAACATTGTCAGCTATGTTGGCCTCTTGTTGATTCAAGTGGCATATCTTATTTAGTTCATACCATTTTAGTACAAATATACATTTAAGGTTGAGTTAGAATGTTGATATGGCACATGTAGATCCACATTGAGTATTTTACATGGGGTGATATTTTTAGACCGACTAGTTAATGTGTTTCATTTCTATTGTACACATTACGTTTGATACCAACTTTGGAGGAAGTGCCAGAAATTTCATTGGAACCAACCTAAGAAGATGTGTTGTGATGTGTTGAGGTCCCATTTTTCTCTTGGGCTGGAGTACATTATGTTTTGTTGGTCTTAGTGGCTGACTTTATGTAATTATTGTATATTTTCTACTTGGATAACCTAGTTGAGGGTTGTTGTCATAAAATTTTGAACCCTTGTTGAACACTTGTGCTCAACACCTCAAATCCCTATTGGCAATTTTATTATCACTTCAATTTTGTATGTTTGTGAAGTAGGTGTGTGAAGAAATGGCACTTATCTACAAGTTGCACTATGTATCTTCAAATTGATTGAAGGTCACCCCAAAGACTTCTCAACTATTTAAGGGTCATATGAGGAGGAATCTCCATAACAAATTTGAACTTCTTTGGGTCAATCTCAATTCCTATTATAGATACAATGAACCTTAGTAATTTTCTTGGTATGACATGAAAGTCACAATTTTCGCAATTTAACTGTATCTAATATTTTTTCTAGGCATTCAAAAATGCATTCCAGGATAGCAAGGTGTCGCATTCTTGTCTTGGATTTTCCTAGGAGGTCATCCGCATAATATTCCATGATTTTAGGAATGAAGTCATGCAAAATAATAATCATTTCTCTTTGATATTTTTTTCCTCCATTCTTAAGACCAAAGAGCATGTAACTTGATAACAAAAGTCCCCTTGAGGAGTAGTGAAATTTGCTTTGTGTTGACCTTCTTCAACAATTCAAATATGATTGTATCTGAATAATCTATCCTTTAGGGAAAGCATCTCATGTCTTGTAGTAGAAAGTCATCTTTCACATGCTTTATCCATGTCTTCTAAGTTAGTACAAATTTTGATGCCCCCTACCAATTCAGAAATAGGCACTATGTTTGATATCCACTTGGAATAGTCTATAGGGCATATGAGGCTAGCCTCTAGTAATTTTTTAAGCTTATATTTGACCAATGGTACCACTTGTGGATGTACTTTTCTTATTTTTTTCTTAACTAGCTTACCATTAGAATTGACAACAAGATGATTGACCACAAAAGAAAGGTTCATTTTTGACATGTGTGAGTATGACTAGGAAAATTTAGTTGAGGCCTTGATGAGTACTTCAAAACATTCATGATATTCCTCATGTGATAAAGAAGCTATAACAAATATGATCTTGGGATAAAATTTAGTTCCTAGGTTGACTTCTTCAGTTCCTCTATAATTATCGATAATATAATAGGTCTTTGTATGACCATAAGGGGAAGAGTCATGTCCTCATCTTCTAGCACCTAAGAAAGGTTTTTGCTAGAAGATACATCCTTTATTTTTTCCTTTATTTTTTTGCTTTTTCTCAATCTAAAAGTTCCTTAGAATGGTTTTCACTAGAATATTTTTATTCTACTTGACTTTTTCATTTTTGCAACTAAGGAATTCCTCTTCCCCATTATAGGCTTGAGGATCAATCTTGTAGACATAAATAGAATCATGTTTTGGGCATGATGTATTCTCACCCATGAATAGTAGGATATCTTCATCAATTTGAAATAAATCAAGATAAGAGATGCCTCATTGGTCCTAGTTAATGAGTTCAAGGAGGTGAAGGGAGAGGTCGGTGGTCATTATAGAATTATCGAAAATGAAGGAGATATTGATATCATTGTAAGCTCTCTTAATGAACTCTTCAAGAATATCTTCAATATTCATGAAATCATTCTCAACATTATGGGAGGTATTAGCCAATTTGAGTCACAATTATTAGTAGATCAATATGCAAGCCCTTCTTGCTTAGGAATATTAATAGTTTCAATGTGCTTCTGGGTAAAAGTACAAAATTATGTCACGTTTCAGGCCAATTTATCAACATAATTGAATTTAAGTATTTCTAACTAAAAAATTAATTTTAATCAAACATATGGTCTATATAGATTTATTATAGCTAAGTTATATATGGGCCACAACTTTTTCAATTGGTAGTGTCCACTAAATGCATATTTTATACCACTTTGGGTATAATTACCCCATATTTTTTTTTTTTGAAAAAACCGATGTTTTAACATCTCCTACTCTTATAAATAATATTTTTTTCAAATGTATAAATACTCTTTTATGGATCTACACGAGTTTTTTTTAGAATATATATCTTTTAATATTTTAATTAGTTTGTATATTTAGATTTTATTTTTATTGAAAGTTGGTCATCAACATTAAAATATAAGGTTGATTATCTTGTTAAGGAAAAATACTAAAATTTATTTAAAATTTTTGAAAAAACATAATGATGTAGTAGAGAAAAGAATCTATGTCAAGATGATGTAATTGTTTTGTAATTTGAATAAAATAATTAAGAAAAAATGTGGTGCCAAATGGAAAGAGTTATATTTCAGTACGCACAACTTTTCAAATTTATTGAAAAATATGTATTTATAAAAAATAGTAAAAAATATATCCATGCACTAAAGTTTCAAGTTATTAATGTTAGACATGAAATTATAATTCTAGTAAGTGAAAATGTGAATCATGAAGTTTCCTACGATAAATAATGCTCCCATGCAGAGCGATGAGGAAGGAGAGTGGCGGGTGGTTTTGGGGAAGAAAGCCAAGAGGCACTGGAATTCTTAGAAGCTTTTTTCAGGTGCTAATGTTACACTTTTAGGAAGTAATGGTGGTCCTCTTTTGAGTGGCACCAAATATGTGTCTTTCCTGCCATCTCTCCCCAGCTCATCTGGCATTGTCAATTGCTCTGTGAGAAAAGACCATGATTACAAAAAGCTTTTTAATGGTAGATTCTTAAATTCAAATCAATATGGTTTTCTGCAATCATGATCCAGTACACATTTGCAGCCGCAAAGGCTAACGTAGGGTGTTCGTCGTAGCCCTAGGTTTTTCTCTAACCTTCCCATGAATTTCCTCACTACGAATTCAAATAAGGAAGATAAGATAGCTTTGCCTTCGGTGTTAGCTGATTCCGATCAAGTTGTAATGCCCGAGCAACAGGAGGATAGCAAGGTCATTATATTACATTTGGACCAGTGATAACTTTAAGAAACCCACCCTCAAAAAAAGATATTAAATCTTGGCGAATTTTTATTTATTTTGGATAAAAATAATAATTTTTATTGGCAAATCTTTCATTTTTTAAAAGAAAAATATTAATTTTATTGGCGAATTTTTTTACATAATTTTTTTTTAGTAGAAAGTCTTGGCAAATGTAAGAAAATAATATGAGTATGAATTAATTAATATTGCAAATAATTTCATTTTAAAAAATAAATTCTTATAGGAAATTAGAGGCCTAAGGTGGAAATCATTAATGATTTTAAAGGGTAGACACTACTTTATTTAGTTACTGTTGTTAATTTTAATTAATCTAATATCCCTCTTTGTATTTTGTTAGATACAATGTATTTAAAATTTGTAATACTCATGGGGCCCAAAACTGTTTCTATACCATTGATTTCTATTGAGGTCAACAATTGAAAAGCAACTCAACCCCCATGAGCATTACAACTTGTAGGTACAATTTACCTCATGTAATGCAATGATGGAAACTAAAAATTGCTAATAAAACTCTAAAGTAACTAATAATTATAATGTATTATTGGCAAATTAATTTAATTTTTAACAATGAATGTATCAAAAATTTTGGTGAATCTTTGAGCTCAAAACTTTAATAAAATAAACTCTTTGGCGATTTAAATAAGACTAAACTAAAATTTTGTAAAAATGTGGCGATTTATGTCACCCTAAAACTTGAACTATTAGCCAAATTTTGATTTTCAAATTTAAAAAAATAGCCAACTGGCAAATATTAGCCACTAAAAAAATCACTGATTTGGACCTCTTGTAAGATTATTGAAATCTCTATAACAATAAGGGTATTATTGCTTACTAGAATGGGAAACATCAAACCTTTGATGAAATGAAGGAATGGTGGAAGGAGGAATTCTCTAATTAGGTAAGTATTTCTAACCTAGGTTTTAACTACTTTCTCATTACCTGTGATAATTTGAATATCAAAAAGGAAATTTTGGTGTGTGAAGTAAAATAGATAGAAGGATATGTTTTTCAATGTTTCGATTGCATGTCAAATTTCAACCCTAAAACCTAAGAAATTTGTGAATTGGGTAAATATAGGCCCTTTGCTAGTACAATTCTACTGACCTAAAATCATGGATTTTATAGGATCTCGGCTAGGATTTTTCCTAGGAGTAGAAGGTATCTTGCATAAGGATATTGTAAAAGATATAAAACTTCTTTTACAATTTGACTCTGAAACATCAAATTTGAACCCCATTGAATTAATATCTGAGAAGGGAAATTGGTGTATATCTCCCTCACTTTATGAAGGTGAAATTAATGCCTCTAATATTTGTATTTGAAATCCCCATGGCAGTGAGCAAATCTCTAAAAGTAATATATCTACCTCCAAATTAGGTAGCAGAAATAAATTGAATTCTTCAAAAGGGGTCTTGAATTTGAAACCTGATGGATGTCCGTCGACCTCTAGGACAATTTCAAGGGAAGATAGTGTAAATGGTATTCATAGCAAATATCACTTGGAAAACAAGGATTCAGTGTGCCCCCAGAAAGGTAAGAGTTCTCCAATGTGCCCAAATGATATCTTGATAACATCGCCAGTTGCATCATCCCCCATAGTAGGTGAGAATTTATGCCATGGAAATAGCATTTTGGGGGCTTGTAGCAATAGTCAAAGCATTAGTTCTCCTAAGAATAGGGATGAGAGGCAATTGGCCTCAGATAGTAGGGTAGAATTGCAAAAATAGTTGTTAGGAGAAGAGGAATTCAAAGTGGATGTCCAAGAGACGCTGGAGTTACTAGATCAACAAGTTGTCCTAGAATAGAATGTAGTTAAGTACCCCAATTTGGATGAGATAGATGATATTGGATTAAGGATTGATTGCCTCTTTGAGCAGTTCATGGTTTTGGAAGAGGTTTTAGGAGAAGGAGATCAGAAAGGGGATCAACCAATAGATGGTGATGAAGGGACTATAGGAGGAGGTAAGTTGGGGATAGGAAATTTTTTAGAAGGCATGACTAAACTAGATTGTGGTTTGTCCTTGAAAAAGAGGAAGGAAATCTACAATCAAGCTTAGAAACATTGATGGAGAAGTAGTAGGACAAGCCAAAATAACCTCAATTCTGAATGTAGGGAAGGAGAAGTTCCTTCCCACTTAGCCATGAAAATCATTACATGGAATGTTAGGGGCATGAATGCCCCTAAAAGAAACACATTCTAAAGTGTTGCATCCTTACTTCAAATGTAGAATTAATTTTAGATTAGGAGACCAAGTTAAACCAAACTGAGATTGAAAATTTTCGTACAAGATTAGTCTATCTATATTGGGAAGCAATCCTTGTAGAGGGAACTCTTGGGGGTATGGGTATCATCTAGGACCCAAAGTGGATCTCAATTTATATCTTATCAAGCAATAAATTTTGGATGTGCTCCTTCATTAAACATTTTAGCTATAATCTAAACTTCACCCTCTTAAATATCTATGGCCCCATCCCTACACATGAGAAGATAATAGTATGGAATGAAATAGGCCAGCTATTAGCATTGCACCTAGAGTAGAATTATGTTTTAGGGGGGGACTTCAATGCCATAGCAGACCTTTCAGAAAAATCTAGGGGTCTTAGGAGATAACCCCAAGCTTTGATAGACTTTAAGAATTGGATCAATTATCACAATATGATAGACATCAATAGAGATAATGGTTCCTTCACCTGGAACAATAGAAGGCATGAATTCTGCAATATTGCTCAAAGATTGGATAGGTTCCTATTCAAAGGAAATATCTTAGATTTTCATTACCCTCTTAAGGCTTCCATCCTCCCCATTTCAGGCTCGGATCATTTCTTGGTCCAACTAACCATTGAGCAGGACTTAAAACCTAAGAGGTGCCCTTTCAAATTTGAAAAAATGTGGATGAAAAATGAATATTTTCTAGAGAATGTAGAAAGATGGTGGAAATAGGTGGATAACCAAAATTAAATATATAAAGAGAAAACTACTCCAATTGAATAAGGATATATTTGGCGATATCTTTTCCTCTAAGAAGGCTATAAAATCTAACTTGGCCCTTCTAAATGATAAAATCACCAGAAAAGGAATGGATCAAGATAGCTACTTGAAAGAAAAAGAGATACTCCTAAAATACGAAGATATCTTCTCTAAGAAAGAAATCTTCTAGAGGAAGAAATCCAGAGCAACATGGATTACAGAAGGAGACCGAAATACCAAATTCTTTCATGCCTCTACAAAGCTCAGAAATAGGATTAAAAAAATCACACATATTAGGGTTGAATCGAGATTCATATTAAACATGAGCCTAGGGATATTGCAGTAGAAGCAGTATCTTTCTTTCAAAGACTTCTATGTAATGAGATGACCTCTGATTTAACAGTTCAATCCAGCCTACTTATTAACATCCCTCATTTAATTACAAACAAACAAAACAACTTATTAAACAAGAAACTCACCAAAAAGGAATAGAGGAGACTTTATTTCAGCTCCATTTGGATAAGGCCCCTAGCCTAGATGGATTCCCTGCATGCTTTTTTCAGGCTTGTTGGCCTTTCATAGGTGATGAGCTAGTAGAAGCCCTAGAATAGGCCAGAAGATCAGGTAGATTCCTTAAAGAAATAAATAACACCTTCTTAGAAATTATCCCCAAAAAGGAGAATGTGGACAGTATGAATGACATTAGACCCATATAAATCTACACTACTACATATAAGGTCTTCTCAAAGGCATTGGCCAATTGACTTAAGCCTTTGCTATCAAATATCATATCGAAGGAGAAAATTGGTTTTGTTCCTGGTAGATACATCTTTGATGGGGTCATCATTGCTCAGGAGGCTATCCATTCTATCCAACACAATCACCAGCCTTGTATGCTGATGAAATTAGATATTAGAAAAGCATATGACATGGTAAATTAGAGATTGCTATGTAAATTCTTAGAGGCTTTTGGTTTTAGTAGGTCATGGATTAATCTAATAGTTGAATGTATCTCAAGTCCCAGGGTCTCAATTTTAGTTAACGAAGCTCCCAAAGGCTTCTTTGAAATCTCATGAGGTCTAAGAAAAGGGGATCCACTATCCCCCTTCCTCTTTATCATCATGGTAGAATCCTTAGGAAGGACCACTCAAAAATCTCAAGAGTTGGGAAACATCTCAGGGATTAAAGTCACCAACAATCTACCTGTCATTACCCATCAACAATTCACTGATGACACCCTTCTGTTTGGGGATAGTAGCCTGGTAGAATCTAGGAACTTCAAGCTCATTCTAGATTTGTACTCTAGAGAATCTAGGCAAGTGGTCAACAAGGAGATATAAAACCTTCTCTTTTTAACATAAATGTTAAAAAAGAGGGAGCCATTGACAAAGTGTTATGATTTCAGCTAGGATCTTTACCTTGGAAATATTTAGGCCTCCCAGTGGATAAGGGGAAAATATATTCCAACCTATGGGGACACATCTTATCTAAGGTAGATCAAAAACTCCAAAACTAGAAAGGTAAATGGTTGTTAGTGACAGGTGGAGTTATCATGTTATGATCTGTTCTATCTATCCTCCCCTAATATCAGATGACTTGTTTCCCTTTAGCGACGGGTGTTAAAAAAAGGTTAGATAAGAAATGTAGAACCTTTTTTTGGCAAGGGTTGATAGACAAGGGGAAATTTTCTTTAATAGCATGGGATAAGCTATGTCAACCTAAGGAGAAAGGGAGTTTAGGGCTTAGTAATCAGGATTTCCAAAAAAAGGCTTTAGGGGCCAAATTAATTTGGAAAATGTACAAGGAACCCCCCCAAAAATGGGAGAGAATTCTATCAAGAAAATATCTAGATTCCAGGAATTCCACTAACATTTTTCATAACTCAGAACCCACCTAAAGGTTTGAGAGTTTGGAACTTCTTAGTCAGTTGTAGGGAGGTTTTCACCCAAGATCTTTCATGGAATGTTGGGAAAGGTGACCAGGCCTTATTTTGGGATGATTCGTGGGGTGGCTATCCACCAATACATAAGGTTTTGAATGACCAGATATTGAAGGATACATTGGAAATAAAAGGTTGGTAGATTTGTAGCTGACTACATTGTTAGAAATCCTAAGGACCCCGCTTTAGGTTGGAAGTGGAAATATCTAGCAGATTTGGGATTACAAAAAGAGAAATATCATAAACTTAAGGAAATCTTAGACCAAAGAAAGATCATGCTTAGCAAAAAATCTGATGCTCTCATTTGGTACAAGACCCTATCAGAAGAATACAAGGTCAAGGAAGGATGCAATCTCATTTGCAATAGACTTTACCCCAATAAAATAGATTTACCAATTTCTCTATGCTGGGACAAGCTATGCCTCCTGAAAGCAAGACTCTTCTTATGGGCAGAAATGCATAAGAGATTTATGACCTCAGATTGGTTCGAGAAATCAGGATATGTTGGTCCTAGTAGATTCCCTCTTTGCCTCAAGGCAAAAGAGATGGTAGATCACTTATTTCACAATTTCTATTACACTTATCATGGATAGGTTTGGTTGATAAACAAACTTAATTGGAAAACAACATTGCTTAGTCTTTTACTAGAGGTTTTGGTAGGTTGACCTACTCACCTTAAAACTAGTTTTTTTGGATTATTATGAATTATTGCCCCATCAATATTTCTATGGGAAATATAGAAGGAAAGGATTAGGAGAATCTTTAAGGATATGGCAATGCCAGCATAGTAGTTGTGGAACAAAATAAAGGCCTCTATAATAGAAATCACTAATTGTAAATTGAGGATCAAAAACTTTAACAATCTCAAATTCACATTAAGAGATGAGTAAATAAGGAAAAATTGGCAAGGTCTAATCATCCCCCCCTTTCTAGTTGCAGAAGGAATCAATGCAGTAGACTTGGGGAGACCCTACAAGTGGTCTCCTCTAGCTAAAGGGTGGTTCAACCTCAATTTTGATGGGGATTCAAGAGGAAATCATGGAATAGCGGGGATTGGGGGAGTCATCCATCTGTGGGATGGGGCGATTGTTGCTAGGTTTTCAAAACCTATTGGGACTTCATCCAATAATGAAGCTAAATTAGAATCACCTGCAAAAGGACTCTTACTTTGTAAAGACTTGGGAATTAAGAAACTAGAAATAGAAGGAGATTTAGCACTAACAATTAATGCCTTAAGGTTAGGTAAAACCCCAAACTAGAGGCTAAATAATATGATTTCAAGAGCCTCATAACTTCTAAAACATTTTAAATACACTATGATTAATCACATATATAGAGAAGGTAATCTATTGGTAGACTCCCTTGCTAATAAAGGTGCATATGGTATCTGGGAAGAAAGAGTAGGCATAAGGTAATTCACCAACCAGGACTGAGTGGCCTTGGTTAGAATATAGTTCTTTTAGTGGCTAGCTTGTAATCATGTTCCTTACTTGTTGTCCCCACTCTAGTCTTCAGAGTCATATATGCAGGCATATATTTGCATTTAGAGGTAAACAAATATATAGCTATAAGATTTATTCATTCCCACCTTCTTCGAGTAGGCTCCTAGTTTGCCTCTCTTATATTAGAAATGATTATTAATAGGTCTAGAAAATCAAAATTTTCCAATATTAGTATTATCGCCTATGAATATAAATGTATAGATTCAAATCTCTCTCTCTCTCTATATATATTTATAATCCATGTACCACTTTAATCATGAGGTGCTTTAGGTCCTGGTGTCATGCGAATATATATATACATATATGAATCATATGTGTGTGTGTGTGTCTATATATATATATATATATATATGGGTTAGTGCAGGATCATGGGGGCTAAAAAGCGGCAATGTGAAAAAAATAGCCTTTTCCACTCGCCTAAAAACACAAAAATCCGTGTTGACTTTTTGCTTGGCTTGGGTGTCAGTACACCTTGGCAAATCAGGTATCCGATTTTTATAGGTAATTTTAAATTTAAAAATAAATTATATATAATATATTATAATAATATATTGTATAATACATATTATATAATATATAAGATATTATATATTATATATTATATATTATATAATATATAATATATAATATATTATATAATACGTATTATACAATATATAATATTATATTATATAAGACGTATCATACAATATATTATTATATTATATTATATATATATATATATATAGATATATATATTTGTATTAATAATAGCGAATAAACTAAGGTACAAAAATGAGAGTTACAGATTTATCAGTATATCATAACTATGTAAAATAAGATCTTCCTGTACATACTATGTCGAAGCAAGTTCTCTACACAAAATATATGTCTGACTAGTGATTGGGTTATGGACAATGGTTGTCAAATTACAAAAATAGGGATGTCTAATTAAAAAAAAAGTGTCCATGGTAAATGCCTGGACTAAATCCAGGTGATCCATCCTGTAGGTCCTTCCATCCATACTAGTCTGCGATCATCCAACATCCTGATAGATTGGATCATGAACTGTCGCACCAAATGGCCATTTCCTCTGATTTCTTCCATGAGAGCATCTAGGGCGTTCACAAATGGAGTTCTCTCAGCATTGGTTCTTCCTCATGTGTAACCATGTGATAGCTCAAAGATGAATATTGTAGTGTGTCCATCTAATAGGAATCTCCAGAACTTCTCTTTGTTTAGTCTGAAAACCATGACAACCTGCGAGCAAACATAGTGGAGGGTGAGACTTCGAAAAGACTCAATAAGGGCCCTTTCTTGCCCTTGAAAATTTTCTAAATTCCTAACTTTCCATAAATACCAAAGGATATCACCAAAAATTAAATTCTAGAACATATTACTTTCTTAAGGCTTTTAATGCACCCAATAACAACATCAAGAATATAACTATGCAGTGGAAGAGTAAAACCAAACATAAGCCAAATTTCCTTAGCAATAATGCAGTAAAACAAGATGTGTCTACTAGATTCCTTGAATTTACAAATAGAGCACAGTTCCTCATTCATATAATCAGATCTGATAGGGAGCTTATCAAGTAGTAAAATCCATTTGAAGGCTTTCTTCCTAGGAGCCAATGAGGAACCCCAGAAGGCCTTAAGAATATTGCTCCATTGAGCATGCGAGAGGTCAGAATACCAAATAGAGTTGAGATGGTTAAGGATGTTGAAGTTAGAGGAGAGGGTTTTATAAATAGAGATAGGTTTTAGGTTCCCAGTTAGGCTTCCATCAGTCGAAACAAAGGAGAGAAAATGGTTATCATTAACAGTACAAGTTTTGGGAAGTTGAAGGAGATTAAAATCATTGCACAAAATGTTATAAGTCCTCTTATTAGAAAAAGGCATCTTAAATTTACTAGAGAGACCATCCCATGGGATCAAATCACTATTAGTTAAGATATCTTTAAGGCAACAAATACCTTTGTTGGCCCACTTTTTGATTGAGAACCCTTGAGTAAGGGCGAGAGGCTTATTGTTATGGGTTAAGTTCCACCAAATTGACCTTTCCCCAAAGACTTGATTATCTCAGTTGATCCAACCATTGCCAACACTAGACCTAATGGCTTCCCATGCTTTCTAGATGGTTTTAAAAATAGCAGAGCCTGTGGTAGAGAGTGACAAGGATCCAGGTAGCAGATCACTAATGGGGAGGAACATCCATGATTTAGCTTTCTTAGGAACCCCCAATCTAATACTATTGTGTATAAGAACTTTCCATGCTTCATTACCTTCAAGTGCATGAAAAATCCATTTGGCAGCCAATGCAGTCTCTTGGATTTTCAGATCCTTAAGACCCAGACCTCCAATAGATTTATCCATACAAAACCATTCCCACTTGATGGAATGAGTTTTCTCGTGGCCTCTACCATCTGACCATAGAAAGTCCCAGATGGTTTTTTGTATCTCATTGATATGATAGTTGTTAAACATCCATGCAAGTGCATAATAAATATTGTAGGAGGAAAGGATCTTTTGGCACACTTGTAATCAACCTGCCAGTGATAGATAGTGTTTATTCCATTTGGTAAGTTTGGATTCAATCTTCCCCTTAATCCATGCTCACATATCCTTAAGGAAACGAGAGATAGCAAAGGGGATCCCCAGATATCTGACAATTGTGTTTGGACCTCCCCATTGATACCCATAGGTAGAGAGCTAATCTAGAGGTTTCTCAGTCCATCCGAGCATGGTAGATTTGGATTCTGAGATCTTAGCCCCTGAGGCGTCACAAAACAGAGAGAGCTTGGATGATAGAGAATACAAGTTCTCCTTTGATAATTCAAAAAATAGAACAGTATCATCTGTAAATTGAATATTGATCAGCTCTGAGTCATCTTCGAGGGATATTCCCCTAACCTTAGGGGAGAGAGAGTTATCCCTAAGTAGATAAAACAAAGCATCAGAAGCTATCACAAAGAGAGCAGGGGCTAGAGGGAATCCCTGACGAATAGATCTACTGAGCTTGAAAGGCTGAGAAATCAAACCATTTACTTCTACCTGGGCATGAGCATCCCTAAGAAGGACCTTAACAAACTAGTAGAAGATCTCGGGAAACCCAAACGCTTGGAGCATAGTGGAGATAAAACCCTATTCAATCCTATCATACACCTTTTCAAAATCCAACAAGAACATGGCCACCTTTTGATCCAAAACTCTAGCCCATTCCATGGCCTCCTAACTTGTAATAAGATTTTCCAAAATGTATCTCTCCTTAATGAATCCGGTTTGGGTGGAGTAGATAAATTTAGGTAAGATATTTTTGAGCCTTAAGGAAAGCATCTTAGCAAGAATCTTATAAGAGATATTGAGTAGAGTAATAGGGCGCCAGTTCTTTATTAGAGCCTTGTCTCCTTCTTTGGGAATAAGCTTGATCAACCCTCTATTGATGTTAATTCCTAGAGTTCATTATAGACCTCAAGAAGATCATCAGCAACCCAAGCAATATTAGCCTTATAGAATTCAATGGTAAGCCTATTCGGCCCTAGGGCTTTGTCATTATGAAGAGAGTTAATGGCTTTAATAATTTCCTCAGATGAGAAGGGTTTACTAAGAGAATTAACCTCATCGGGTGGTGCAATCTTAGGAACTAGATCCCCACATTTGACCCTAGCAACCTTGGATGTAAGAGAGTCCTCAAAGGAGAATAGGAGCTTATATAATTTGAGGAACTCACTCATGATTTCCTCATCAATAGAAATTTCCTTATCATCCACCCAAAGCTTGTCAATCCTTTCCTTACAATATTTTTGTTTCAGAAGGTTGAAAAAGAACATAGAACCTTTATCTCCTTGAGAGAGCTAGAGCATCCTAGCTTTGGTTCGGGCACCTAGTGCTTTTTGATGTTGTCATTTCCTGAGTTCATCTCTAGTCACTGCCACTAGGTGGGTCAGATGAGAGTTGCTAGGATCATGTTGAATGACTTGTTCCACATTGTGCAAATTAGAAGATAGGACAATCTCAACCCGCCTCGCATCCTTGGCCTTCTTTTTTCCAATGGTGTTAAGGATCTTCTACCAACTATTAACCAAGGTATCCCATTTCTTGATATAGGAGCCATTAGTGGGATTCCATTTATTAAAAATCCTCACATTGTGGATAGCAGCAAGAACATCCTGGTCTTTAAGAAGATTGTTGTTAAGAATGAAATTACAACCAGTCTTAGTATGGGGTTTGTTCGTGCTCCTAGTGACAATATCAAAAAAAATGGGGTGATGGTCAGAGAGGGAGGAGGGTTTAACCACCACTGGAGAGTCTTGGTGATCCGGGATAAAGGAGAATAAATCTTTATTAGTATAAAACCTATCCAGTCTAGAGTAGATTTTGTTGCCAGTTTTTTGAAAGTTGCACCAAGTAAACCAAATGCCCTTATGAACATATTTTAATCCTTCCAATGGGTCAAACAACCTCTTAATATTTTTCATTCTATCCTAGTGAGGCTTTTCCCCTCCTTTCCACTCAATAGAGGCACCTCCTAAATTGTCTTCCTTATGCTCGACCATATTCAAATCCCCCCCAGAATCCATGGAATATTGGGAAGAGAGGCAATCCACTTCTAGAGATCATATCTATCTCTATAGTCATTGGGGGTGTAGATGGGGCATAGCCCAAAGGAAGAGTCTCCATGTTGGAAAGTTACCCAAACAACTCTATTGCAAGGGGAGACTCCAAAGCAAAGGATAGATATTTGCCAGTTAGGGTTAATAAGAATGGAAGCTCCTCCTTTACCTTTCTCATGCTTAGTGTATAATTTGAGGGAGTCTCTCCAGATAAAGTTCAGATTGACCTCCAATGCAAAGTTAATTGCTTTAGTCTCCTGAAGTAAGACAAAGTCTATTTCCTTATGATTATTAACCAGTCGTCTCACAATATATTTCCTGTTAGGGGATTCTAGCCCCCGGGTATTCCAGGATAGGCATTTAATCGATAAAAAGCAGTTATTTATCATTCTTCTCATCCTTAAAGTTGTTAAAGCATTTAGGGATACTCACCTTTCGGTTAGAATTTTTATGCATAGGAGATAGTTAATTTTTAGAGCCTAATGGACTCCCTCTTTTCCTTCTGGTGAGTGCTTCACCCTTAGATATTTCCTCATTTGGATTGTATGTATCCTTCAAATCCTCACCATTAATGGTCAACAAGTTGGATCCCAATTTAGTTTCCACCTCAGACTCATGAATGTCCACTGAGGAAGCATCTTCCAGGGAATCACCCCCAGACATTCCTATCTCAGTAGAGAAAAAGGTTCTAGGGTTATCAATCGTTGGAGCAGTCGGGATAATCTCATAAAGGACATTATCATCATAAATCAAGGAGTTTACTTTCATAGGAACAAAGGTCGGGGAGGTAATGTGGATAGAATGAGGGGAGAAACCCTCATGCCCTGAGGGATCCAAAGAGTCGTTCTGAACTAATGTCAGGTCGGATGGATTATTCCAAGCTTGGGATTGATTAGTTGCATGAACATATTGAGGATTGCAGAGGGTAGGGGGGGTCATAGCCCTACTCCTATTAACATCACCCCCATGATCAATTCCTTCAAAGGTCCTAACTATTGATTTGACTATTAGGACCTAGAGGCAACTGAGAGTGGGGGTGAATCAGTTGTCTATTAATTTAAACCCAAATATAATTTAATCAAACTTGAAGCATAATACCGGTAAACCAAACATAATGTCGGTTGATAGTTTAACAATTAATAACAATACCGGTGAAGCTTAATGCATGAAATAGAAAGAGAAATAACATCCACAACACATAAAATAGATATTTGTACGTGGAAACCCTGTAAGGGGAAAAACCATGGTGGGAAACCTTACCCACAATCAGATGATACTACTACAGATAGTATGTGTGTACAAATGGGGTCTGCACATGCTGAAAGGACAACTACCTAGAGCTCACTGCTCAATCACAAAATGAGAGTCACACTAACTACAATAGGATGGTTAGATCCTAGATAATGTACTACTCAAAAATAGCATCTTCATATGTTGGATTCAATACTGGTTAGGCTTAGATTATCTCCTTCATACCTTCCTTGAATCTTCAAATGATGTCTTGTGAGTAGCTCTGCTTATATTCTCATATACCAAATATCACAACCTTATCTTATCTCCTATCCTCTATATCATAATGTTAATCTCATAATTGAGATCTTACATATATACCAAAACCTAAGACCAAATGTGTAGGTCGGCTCACTAAGAATATTACAATTAAATCAATTATAAATGAATCAATATGTGATGCATCATGTCGGCTCAATGCATTTACAATAACAACCAATCAATAAGTCATCTCCATAACATGTTGTGCTGATCTGGAATAGATAACGCATGTCGGTCCATAACCTAGACCAATTTGCCAGTAATAGAAAATTTGCCAACTCAATTAGACCAATAACCAAATCACCAAAACCAAGTGTCCAAACCATGTCTTCGACATAACCAAGTAATCTCTAGATGATAACAAGTCATCCTCTATGTCAGTGAACAATATAACCTGTTGGTGAACCAGATATCAATGACTGTGCATAAGTCACTGAACATGCTGATGAACATAACCAAAGATCTCCAAAAAGATAGGTGCTGATAAGTGTTGAAAAGTGTTGACATCAATGAAAAAACCAATGAAACACACCCATAATACCAACATTGACATGAGAGTCCTTGCCAGGGCTGGTCATTGCCAGAGTCTCCAGAGGGGTTTTAGATCTGTCTACCTCTATGCCTGGGTTGACAGTATGAGATTTCTAGTGTCCTCTGGCCCTAATTTTTTCTAGGGCCAATTGTTGGGCATTATTTTTTTAGACCTCTTATTTTTCCTTGAGACCACATGAAAGCCAGAGTCTTCAATTCCATTCATCTAGGAGATGGCTACAGAGACCGCTGAGTGGGGAGGGGTTCCACATTAAAGGGGACGAAGTCAGAATTACTATCAAAGTTAGGGGGATTGACAAGTTGAACCATTGGGAAAATAGCCACTGCTTTATTGATGGCCTTGCTGAGAAAGTCTAGTTTATCTCTAACAGATGGTTCTTTTGAAGGTTTAGAGGATGAATTGGGTGGAGCACGAACACCTTTATTAGCAGTGGTTCCAGGTGGGGTAACATTGGGTTTAGACCTATTCGAGAGAATAGGGAAAGATAGCCTGACGTGTCCTTCCCTTCTACATAGGAAGCATGAATTCAGACCACCTAGGGTTTCTAGAATGCAGTTGAAGGATTCATCACGAAGTTTGATATCAAGAAATCAAGGAATGTCAATGCCTGGGTTGATAGAAATCAAGACTCTGGCATCTAGGTTGGGGACAAGATTTGTAGAGTGGTCAATTCTAACCACTTTTCCTATCGATTCAAGAAGTTGTAGAATGAAATTCGAAAATATGGGAGGTAAGTTTTTAATTAGAAGCCATCGAGGACAAGAAATAGCCACAATTTCTTCATCAATCGCATCAAAGGACCATTTGAGGGCCCTAAAGGTGGTTTGGCCAATGGCCCAAAATTGTTTATGTAGAACCTCTATCTGATATTTATTATCTTTAAAGAAAATAACAAATAAACCTTTCTAAATCATTCTACAAAAGGAAAAATTGAACCCTAGCTTTCTAACCCACACATTTTTCATCCAATCATCAAGAAATTTCCTAGTCGGACACTTATACAAATTAGTTACTGCAAAGAAAATAGCAATGTCTTGGAGTCTTTTATTTTCAAGCTCAAGGGCTTCATTCATGGCATCGTAAGGAGAGATAGAGAAAGTACAAGGAGCCAAGGCAGGGTCCTTACCTCATCCTCCATCTCCACCATTGAAGCATGCAGATGAAGCACTTACCAGAGAAAATTTTGCCTCTCGCGAAACCTGCACGACATCACCAACGATGGCGCCTCGAAATGATTTACCAAGAATTTCTTCCTCCACAGTTTTTGAAAGGGGCACATGGGTCACGTCTGACCCATTAACTTCCACCTCCATCAAGCATTAACTGCTCTTGCATCCACTCGTACCTATAATTACTACACCCTCAGTGCACAGAGAGCCTCGGCAAAAGGTCAGTAATAACACAAGAAAAGAAGGGGAGAGGCTTACAACCATGCTATATTATATATTATATAATATATTATTATATTATAATATATATTATATAATACGTATTATACAATATAATATAATATTATATAATATATTGTTATTTTAAAATAATTTAACTATAAAAAATTGGATATATGATTTCTCCGAGATAATAAAAGAGGACTATGACAGCCCGTGGGTTATTTTTTATCCATGGGTTGTGCGAATTCAAGCAAATCTGATATCCAATTGGACCCGATATCCGATTTTGTGACCCAAATTTGAAAAAAAAATCCAATAAAAGGTAGGATTTTTATTGTTTTCCTTCATTTTCATTCAAATTTTTGCATTTTTTTAATGTTTATTTGTTTTTTCATTCAAAATATGTTTTTTTCATGAAAACTAGGTTTTTTTAAATCAAATACAAAATTGTTCAAATTTGTTAACTAAATTCAATTGTTTACATTCATTTAAGTTAAAAATGGGGCATAACAGTGAAAACAGTGATCGACCACAACCCCAACAACCAAGCCCTCCTACACAAAACCCTCCTTTGCCAAACCCCACTTCAATTCATGATTTAATTATATTAAATTAGAACCAATTGAGGGGGATTGAAAATGTCTATCATAGGATCCCTCGCCTGAACCCAATGTTTGATCCCCTCACGTCCATCATAAAGAGTATAGAAACCGTCAATGAGGAGCATAATGCCGCTCTTTTGTGGTGAGATTCTATGAGGAAAAATATGTGGATTGCTTGTCCTATAAGGAGATCAAGGATCTCGAGATATCCAAAGCCAATATTGCCACATTGTTTATGAATCCCCTCATCGGTCAACCCGTAGACCCCCGAAAAACAAAACTTTCTATTAAATGGTGCACAAATGATGATATTGTGAAAAAAAATTAGGATTTTTGGTGGATGGTTTTCGGTAAACCACCCAACAATAATCTTGATGTCCCCTTCTACTTCATCAAAAAATTGTATGCTAAGTTTGTTTTAGGAAAACATGTGAACTACTTTGATATCCAACCTTTCTAGGGTGTGGGTTTAGGTATGCCCCAACATAGACCTTGGGCAGTCAAAGTAGTCTAGGGCCCATATGTCCTCCCTCCTCCTGTTGATCCCCCACCTCCAATGCAACATCTAGATATCATCTATGAGGTGGCATCGCAAACCATATTGTCTATTCATTCTTTGAGTAGCCTTTTGGTTTCTCAGACTGGGGCAGTAGCTCGGCCTTCTTTTGATGGTAGCAGTGCATCTGGTGGCACTGACACATCCTCCTCGACTCCACACATTTGTGTGCCCCCATAGTTGTGTCATGTGTGGGTACCTATGCTTGAGTCCAATTTGACAACCTATTTATCCTCTTGAGCACACTGCAGATGATGAGGTGCATGAGATGTACGATGCACTAGATGTTATGACAGGGACTGGAGGATACTCTAGAGAGTCCTTGCATGCTAGAGGCAAGGAGGCACCTTCATCATATGTTGATGATGTAGTGGTAAAGTTTGTATTTTCATAGTTCATTCTATATTTTAAATGAATATTTATAATCTAGATAACATAAAGTACTAATGTTTATTTACATGGTCTATTTAATAGTTGATGACAAAGGACGAGTTGACACAGATCTAGGAGGGAACCTTGACGACCATTTCATTTGGCCTTGATAACTTTATGGTACATATATTATTGCAACTAGTTGTTTGTATTTTATTGTACATACATGATCATCATTTATATTGGAATTAATTAGATTATGTAGTAACTTACATGTATATCTTATTTTACTCTTGTAGGGCACAAGTAGCGTGAGTGCGGGGTTGTGCGATTTGGGATCTGGTAGTGCAGCTGGAGACAAGGAAAGGTAATAGAATGAAAATATGATTGAATGAATAGTTTAAATAACTTATAATGATTATACTCGTCTAGACGTAGATTGATAGTTTCACATACTTGTTGTGTATATGTACAGAAAATTCTTGGCTTCACATCCATGTTGACTACACCCATTATACCTGAAGAAGAAGAAGAAGAAGAAGAAGAAGAGATGCCTCGGGTACATGTGTTTATTTTATTTTGTGTTTAGTAGATATAATTTGTTATTATCAATGACAATTATATGCTAACTTGTATTAATGTCATGTTTGTGAACATATGTAGGTTGTGTATAAAAATATTGAAAACATACCTCCTCTAACGAAGATATACATCAAGAGTCCTCCAAAGCTGAAGAGAAAAATTAGAGATGAGGTAAACAAGAATAGTTCAATTATAGCTCATTTTGATGTTAACTTTTTGAATGTGGGTTATATAATATAACTAATCTTAATTGTGGTTTATTTTTTCTTGTGAAGGATCCCTCAAAGTCGAGCAGTATGGAAAAGAAGATAGATTTTGATGATCCATCAGTAGCTTAGGATGTTATAGATAGTTTTGGGATGCATACATGTCTAGTTGGCATGTATATTTGTATATGGATATCCATTCATGTATATAGACATACATTTTGTTTGAGTTGGTGTTTATGTCATATTTGTGTATGGGCATACACGTGTAATCATTTGACATTTTTATATATACAAAAGTTGATATTTGATAATATAAATTGTTTCTCATGTGTGCATGGTCTTATCATTTTAAACTTTAGTCTTCAACCCAATAATTAACAATGGTTAATAACGGTTATTTAATGAACAATATAATTCATTTCATTTCTTCGTAAGTGTTGTTTGTATAATATTCAAATTATATATAATTCATTTCATCTAAATTGTAAGTGTTAAATTTGGTTGCCTTTGGAAAATTCACCAAATTTAATGACCTCCTTGCTCAGTAGGCCTCCACGAGGTCAAATTTGGGAGACAAGTGTTTTGATGGATTCTCAATGTAAATAAGGTGAAATATAATCATCTTTTATGTAATAAGGTCATCTAGACCAATATTTGTAATGTATAGTCATAGGTTAATCATTCTTACCCTATGCATGCTCCTATTCCCCCCCCCCCCCCCCCAACTCAGTCGAACACTTGGGGTCATACCCTACGGGCGTCATCCCTTGAGTGCCCCAAGTGCTAAAAATTGTCAAATTTTGATGGGCCCTAACTCAGAATCCGTGGCACCTGCAAATGATCCATTTGAATCTACGAGGCCATGAGAGGGGTACCTACAAAATCCTATCTTGATTTTTCAAGATTCCTTATGGTTCTATTAGGGAAGCATTTTTTCAGTTGGCAAAAAAATCTCTAGTCTCATTCAATCAAATGTTGTTGCATGACCAATTTCTCATTTTGCTCATCATCATCACGAACCATTGGTTTCAACATGTCTAGTTAGGTATTATTACCCTATGCATTCTCCTATTCCCCTTCCCCCACTTAGTCGAACGCTCGGGGTCATACCCTACCGACGTCATCCCTTGAGCGCCCTAAGTGCTAAAAATTATCAAACTTTGACGGACCCTAACTTAGAATTTTTGGCACCTACGAATTATTCATTTAAATCTACAGGGCCACAAAAGGGCCCCCTACAAAATCCTATCTTGATTTTTTAAGATTCCCTAAAGTTTTAATAGGGTAACATTTTTTCAGTTGGTGAAAACATTGTCAGTCTCATTCAATCAAATGTTGTCGCATGGCCAATTTCTCATTTTTCTTGTCTTGATAATGAACTATCAATTCTGACATGTCTAGTTACGCATTCTTACCCTATGCATGCTCCTATTTCCTCCCCCCCCAACTTGGTCAAACGCTCGGGGTCATACCCTACCAGCGTCGTCCCTTGAGTGCCCTAAGTGCTAAAAATTGTCAAACTTTGACGGTCCCAAACTCAGAATTTGTTGCACCTACGTACAATTCATTTAAACCTATGGGGCCATGAGAGGGGTCCCTAAAAAATCCTATCTCATTTTTTCAAGATTCCCTACGATTTTAATAGGGCAACATTTTTTCAGTTGGTGAAAAAATTGTTAGTCTCATTCAATCAAATGTTGTCGTGTGGCCAATTTCTCATTTTGCTTGTCGTGATCACGAACCATCAGTTCTGACATGTCTAGTTAGGAATTCTTACCCTATGCATTCTCCTATTCTCCCCCCCCACTCGTTCGAGCGCTTGGGGTCATACCCTACCAACGTCGTCCCTTGAGCATCCTAAGTGCTAAAAATTGTCAAACTTTGACAGGCCCTAACTCGGAATCCATGGCACTTGCAAATGATCTATTTGAACCTACGGGGCCACAAGAGGGGTCCCTACAAAAGCCTATCTTGGCTTTTCAATATTCCTTACGGTATTATTAAGGCAACATTTTTTTTCAGTTGGTGAAAAAATCGACAGTCTCATTGAATCAAATGTTGTCGCATGGCCAATTTCTTGTTTTGCTCATAGTGATTATGAATCGTCAGTTCTGACATGTCCAATCAGACATTCTTACCCTATGCATTCTCCTATTTCACCCCCCTCCCACTCGGTCGAACGCTCGCATACCCTACCGACATCGTCCCTTGAGTACCCTAAGTGCTAAAAATTGTCAAACTTTGATGGGCCCTAACTCAAAATTTGTGGCACCTCAAATGATCTATTTGAACCTACGGGGCCATGAGAGGGATCCCTACAAAATCCTATCTCAGTTCTTCAAGATTCCCTACGGTTTTATTAGGGCAACATTTTTTCAGTTGGTGAAAAAATCATCAATCTCATTGAATCAAATGTTGTCACGTGGCCAATTTCTCATTTTCTCATTGTGATCACAAACCGTCAATTCCAACATGTCCAGTTAGGAATTATTACCCTATGCATGCTCCTATTTTTCCCCCCACTCGGGGTCATACCCTACCGGTGTCATCCCTTGAGCGTCCTAAGTGTTAAAAATTGTCAAACTTTGACAGGTCCTAACTCAGAACCATGGGTTCCAACATGTTCAATTAGGAATTCTTACCCTATGCATGCTCCTATTTTTCCCTCCCACTTAGTCGAATGCTCGAGGTCATACCCTACCAGCGTCATCCCTTGAGCGCCCTAAGTTCTAAAAATTGTCAAACTTTGAAGGACCCTAACTTAGAATCTGTGGCATCTTCGAACAATCCATTTGAACCTATGGGGCCATGAGAGGGGTCCCTACAAAAGCCTATCTTGGTTTTTCAATATTCCCTACAGTTTTATTAGGGTGGCATTTTTTCAATAGATGAAAAAATTGTCAAACTCATTCAATGAAAAAATATAGATAAACAAGCATTACATTGTAGACACATAATGATCATCAATATTTCCATGTATTGTATACACATAATTACCATTACACTTTCATGTGACATTCATGAACTAATATACAAACATGATTTTTCATCCTTATCAATACAACTACACCAATATACTCATGTACAGATGCATTGTATATCATCAATATAACTAAACTAGTCTGCTCATGGACATCGTATATCATCATAACAAAGTTACATCAATTCACATCCATATAAAAATACAACATCCAACTTCATCTGCATCAGACATCCTCATGTCCTAAGAGAAAAGCTTACATAGAGCAATGCCTGCATATAAATGAAGACCAAAATAAGCAACCTTTTTATGTAGAATGAATGTGCTACAAGAAACAAATTATAACACAATACAAATTATTTTGTCAAATTATAAATAGATTATTTGAAACATTTTTAAGACATACAAGATTGTATAATTATGAAACTTACCAGTTTCTTTGCAAAGTCTACAAGCATAACTTTGAAGAAAGACGCATGTTGATTAAAGCCCTTCTCAGTGCATTCTCTGCATGGTTGAAGATGATGGTAGATATTGTCATTTCTGAATGGCAATACATTCACTTGACATAGTGTATGAAAGATTACAAAATTTAATCACATTCACAAAGTGAGGGACTTAGTGTTTACACACAAAATTTAATCTCATTAATGCACACAGAGCTTACGGTATCGTGTTTGGTTGTAAATTTTTGCATTTCTTGAAAAGAAAACTTAAAAAGTAGCTAAATATTGATAACCCCAAGGAATATGTACCATCACCAAGAGTAAACTAGTCAACGATGAATGCTCTAGCATGAATCTATATTTTTAAGAATTGTTAGTCTACACACAAAATGCATGCATGAACATAAAGGCTTTATGATAATCACTACAACTGAAATGCATGATAATAAATAAAAAGGTGGGATTATATACCATAAAAAATACGTCCCTTTGAATTATATCGATTGAACCCACTATGTTGATGGAGAAATCATAATGCGATAGTGTTGTATATCATCAAAAAGACCTGCATGAGCATAAAGGTTTTGCGATAATTATATCATCAAAATTTGTCAAATAGTGTTGTCTATTATCAAAAATTGTAATACTCATCAAATGCATGATAATAAGTCATGTTCTAAAATACGTCCCTTTGAATTATATCTAGTGTACTCGCTATGTACATGCAAAAATTGTGTTAAAAAAAAAAACATTCATCAATAGACCTGCATTTTCAACACATCCTTAATATACACGTAAAAAACTTGAACATTAAGGTTTTATGATCATTGTTTGAAATGAAATGCATGATAAAAAAAATAAGACACCATTAAAGACCTACTACTCAAGTGTGTTAGGATAACTGGTGAACAACTAAGAGGGGGGGTGAATCAGTTGTTAATAGATTATATCATAAAAGTCACTTAATAACCTTAAACCAGATTAAGTACTGGCAAAGAAGAAACAGATACAAGTAAGCAATTAAACTTAACAATAAAACATATAATAAACACAATGAATCCATACCACATAACACCATGATAAGTACGTGGAAACCCAGAAAGGGAAAAACCACAGTGGGAAGCCTACCCATGGTTAGATGATACTTCTGCAGAAAGTATGTGATACAATGAGGGTCATGCACACGGAGGAAGGCACACTTCCTATAGCGTACTACTCATTACAAAAGAGTCTCATGGACTACAGAGAGGTTATAACCACCTCAAGATAAATGGACAACAATCCAAAATAATGAACTGCCAGAGATAACATCTAGCATGCTTGATTACAGTTTTGGTTAAGCTGAATACCAGAGGCCTTTGACCTCTTCCTTAATCCTAATTCGATCACCTATGGTCTACCAAATCTCCTTCACATATGATATCATATTCCAAGACCATGACACTTAATCCCCATGATCTACAATGAGATCTTACATCATTTTATACCAACCCTAAGGCCTAAACCAATTAGGTCGGGAACCTAAAAGATATTACAATAAGATCTGATGCTCTACAAAATGGGGCAAGGTTAGACTAAAACCCATGGTCGTATAACACACAAAAACACAAGAAATAGTTAGTGTTAATCAACCAAAAACTAGTCTAAGCAAGCATACCAAAAGAGACACTAAAAATAAAGTAAAGCATTTAACTATGAATATAAATGCAAGAAGACATCTCCAAATGTCTTCTACCATGCTCTTAGCTCCTTCTCCCTTATTCCTCTCCTCTCCAAGTTCCAAATTAGTGTAGCTCTTAGCAGCTTTTTGCACTATGGATGCTTAACAAGGTTCAAGATTGTAGATGATTATGAAAAGTATGCAAATGCAAGCTTAATAACCAGATAAGGATGAGTTATCTAAATGCTATTTGTTAATTTGAACCAAAAGAATGAATATAAGTAAGATATGATAAATTCTCTCTAAAATTCTCTATAACTTAGATGCAGACAAGTTTTCAGGATCTGGATTATGAAGAAAGGGGCTCTATTTATAGGAAACATGGAGCAATGGATGGTTGAGATTGACTAATCTCAACAAGGGTCAGGATTGAATGATATTTAATCTATGTGAGGGCTTTCAACCCAATCCCAGGATGACAAGTGTCAATATGAGATAGGTTGAGAGGAGAGGGAAGACGCATTAAATGCTTGACATGACCTGAGAGTTAACTTGGGAGTTAAGGTCAAGGTTGGGTTGAGTGAATAAATTTATTATTCAAAGAATAATGCTTTTATCCAATGGATAAACTCTTGTGCAAAGGTAAAAGGGATAACCATGGTCAAAGCAATAAATTCTTGAGGAGACACATGAATCACATGAGGGTTGAGTTAGGGGTTAACCATAAATGGTCATGTAAGAGCCATAAGTGGTTTGGAAGACTTTTAGAGGTTAATTTGTTGAACACACAAAGCTTTTAATGCTTTTCAAAGACTTTGAAGTCTTTGAGAAGTGACTCCAAGTTGATTAGGAATGTGACAATAATTAGAGGATGGATTAGGTTAATTAGGAAGGGTTTAGAAGAATCTAGAAGGGAGTTAGGATTACAAGTGGGTTTGGTGGGTGAGGGAAAATAGGATTTTAATTAAAATAAAATTAATTTATTTTGACTTATGGTTGCAACTTGCATTTGTAGGAAAATGCAAGTGGGGGGGGAATAAATGATTTAAATAAATGTTTTATTTAATTTATTTAAAAGAAGAAAGGGGATTAAATTGAATAAATAGGATTTATTCATTTAATTGATTGTGAATTTGGTTTAATGAATGAATTAAAATAAATCTAATAATTTATTTAATTAATAGGAGAATTTTTGAAGATGAATTAATTAAATATTAATTTAATTAACTGATGGCTAGTGGATTTTTAATCAAATAAATATCAAATATTCATTTAATTAAAATGGACAGATTTATGTGACTACAAGATCATTATATAAATCCATATTACAATGATATGCCATGTTGTCTTAAGACCAAAACAACAATAACCAATCCATAGAACATCCTGGTAACGTGTGGAGAACACGTTAACATGATACCAGTCCATAACCCAAATTGGCACCAGACCTATTCTAGGTCCACCATGCCAAATAAATACCTTCAAGCAGTTGAAGCATGATCAAAGAACATCTTCAACATCCTGAAATCCATCTAGAAGTCGCACCAACACCACTTATGTATCTTGTAAAGATTTCTCACTGAAAGCTCTATCGGTTAAACCTTAAACCAATGTCGGTAAGGGTTTACAAGAGTGTATGATAGCATTCGAATACCAAGTCAATACCAACTGACCAAAACATGCTCCATGAACATGTAACACATAAAATCATACATACTCCATTGATCCAAACATGTTGTAAGTGTCCAACAAATAGTCTCTTTTGCCGGTAACACTAGATCTTCTACTGGTAACCAAAACCTATCTGCCAGTAACCAACCATAATAGCTAGTGTTGACATCAATGCAACACATAATCAATTCATCCATAATGCCAACAATCTCCCCCTTTGACATTGATGGCAACACTAGATGTGAAAAACATCTAAGTACCAAAAAAATGCCAAACAAGTCTCCCCCTGTGGAAGACAACCAAAAATCTCCTGAATATCAATAACTCTCTCCCTGTGAATGATATCTCTGTAAAGTTCTGAAATTATTTTTCACATCACTATCTCTCCCCCTTTGATATCAATCCTAGAAATCTAACAAAAATATCAAAGCAAGAATATAAACCTTTGAATCTCAAAGATGACTACTCCCCCTAAGTAGTAGCACCACTCATCAGTGCTGGAATGAATAATATATCTGATAATGCATGTTAGACTGATGACAAACTACATCAATCAAGTCTCTGTCAGAGAGGTAGAAACCCCTAACCTATCTCTCAAATACTCAAATGATTCCTTAGAAAGAGGTTTAGTGAATATATCTGCAATCTACTCTTTAGTGTTCACATAAACTAATTTGACTTCCTTTCCTTCTACCTTGTCCTTCATAAAGTTATACTTTACTGATATATGCTTAGTCTTAGAGTGAAATATCGGATTCTTATACATGTCAATAGCTACAGAGTTATCACAGTAGATAACTACTGGTTCACTACAATTTACCTTGATATCCTTCAACATTTGCTTTATCCACAAGACTTGAGTGTAATTAGTTGTTGCTGCAACATACTCAACTTCTACAATAGATAAATAAATGCATGACTATTTTTTGCTGATCCATGAAACCAGTTTCTTTCCAAGAAAGAAAGCTCCACCAGAAATGTTCTTGCTATCATCAGTATCTCCTGCCCAATCTGAGTTAGTATGTGCACATAAAGTGAAATCATCATTTTTAGAATACCATAAGCCATATTTTGTTTTTCCTTGCAAATACCAGAATATCCTCTTTACTACACATTCATGATTTTCTTTAGGATTACTTTGATATCTTGAAACAATACTTACTGTATTCATAATATCCGGTCTAGTTTGAGTTAGATATAATAGACCACCAATCATAGACTTATACCTTGTTGGATTTACCGGTGTAGAAGTATCCCTCAACAATTCCCTCAGATACTTAGTTTGACAGATAAAAATGCCTTTGTCAGTTTGAGTAATCTACAAACCTAAGAAAAAATTCATCTCACCAATCATGGACATTTCAAATTCATTCTTCATATTATTAGAGAATTCCATGCACAATTTATCTTCTCCTCCAAAAATGATATCAATAACAAATACTTCAATAATCAGAATATCATCATCATTGATCTTGTAATATAGATTACTAACAGCACTGCCTTTAGTAAAACCAAGCTTCAAAACATATTTATCCAACCTTGCATACCAAGCTCTAGGAGCTTGTTTCAATCCATATAAAGATTTCTTCAATCTGCAAACCATATCATTATCATCTGTCAGTGAAAATCCATTAGGTTTCTCAATGTATACTTCTTCCTCAAGTTCACCATTCCAAAATGCACATTAAACATCCATTTGATAAACCTTATAGCTCTTATAAGCTGCATAGGCAAGAAATAGTCTAACTTCAATTATAGCTACAGGTGCAAATGTCTCACCATAATCAATTCCTTCCATTTGAGAATATCCTTTACAAACCAATCTAGCCTTGTTTCTTACAACTTGATCATCCTCATTTAGTTTATTCCTAAAAACCCATTTAGTTCCAATAAGATTCTTAGTTTTAGGTCGGGGAACTAAAGTCCAAGTTTTATTTTTCTCTATCTAATCTAATTCATCTTCCATAGCCTTTAACTAATGTTTATCTTTACAAGCTTCAATAATAGATGCTAGTTCAATTTCAGAAATAAGACATACCTCTTCATTTGCTAGTCTTCTTCTTTCATAGCTCCCTTGTTCCTATCTCTAATGATTTGATCTTCAGAATGATTTAATCTTACATACATTCATGCCTTCTGAATTTCAGATTCACTGCTTTGATCATCAGTCACAGTTGAATTTTTTGATTGTGTCGGTTTTGAGACTCATAAAAATTTGGTGAATTTGAGGGGCCCATTTCAAGAATTTTGCATCTACACTTCCTCCTGGCATGAATTTGGCAGTTTGTGAATTTTTGCCTTATCGGCAAGTCCTACCCCGATCGGCAGGACTTACCCTGATGAGGTCGCTAGTGGTGTGTGGAGTTATCAGGTATCGAGTGGAGCGGTTTCATGTTATCCTGACCACCCAATGACAAGGTGCAAGCGGAAGAGGTAGACATCGGTGACATTGGCCATCGGAATAGCGCAATGTAATGCTACCCGGTGACCCAAAGGAACATCATAAGGTGGAGGAAGAAGGCGTCGACCATTGGGCTAACATGTTTTGGAGGAGTCCCGATGATCCGATGGAGACCATTTATCCCACATTGGCCGTGGGGAGGTGCTCGGAATTAGTGGGCCCCCTACGTGCACATGCATCTCAGAGCAGCCTAATTTTGCAAAAAAGGGGGAGATTAACAAGCGAGTAGGTTTCTTCAGATTCAACAATCATCGCTATACCGCAAGATGAAGGTGCTTGATTGTTAATTGTCGCAACTTGGGAATAAACCACTAGCAGTAAACTATGGCCGGTAGTTAATGCAAGCAGTTAAGGCAAACAATTATGAAGAGCTTCATTCTAGCAGTTAGTGAGGTTGTGCTAAGGTGTCAGAATAGGGACCCTGGAGCAAATCACAAGATGCCACGTGGCGGAGTAGAGGTGGCATGTCATTGGAATGAATGTCAAGCAAACTGTGGCTTTCATGGATCACTATAAGGACTCATGGAAGGCATTAGTTTCATCAACATAAAAGGTGTCGATGAAACCATGGTTTCAATGAGACAAGAAAATGGCTAGCCAAAGAGGAAGTTTGGCTGAAAGAATGGTATTCAAAAAAACCAAAGATGACCCGACAGACAGGTGGTGCCCAGGTAGATCTTAGAATGAATCAGTGGCTAACACATGGTGACACACGACAGAAGGGAGCAGATCAGCTAAGGTAAAGTCCTAGTGGGTTAATAAAATTTGACGGTCGGGCGAGATGATCCAATGGTTGTTGCCATCTCGCGATGGGAAGATGATTGTTAAATATCTCCTATGAATTGGTGACAAAGCATGTGCAGAAAATGTCCAACGGCCCACGCATTAAGAATCAAGTAGGTTGAAGGAAGATCTACTGTCATCGCTATACCGCAAGATGAAGATGCTCATTGGTTATCCCCTGCGACATAGCGACTGGCGAGGTGGCAGTTGAAGTGGTCGTCTAGATGGATCGAAAGGAAAATCAGGATGTGCCACGTGGCAGAGCATTGAAGAAGAACCAAGGTAGGCTCAGGTCCAATGGTAGGCCCATGTGGCAGTTAGGTGGATCCACCAAGTGAGTCAAATGTTGACACATGGCTCGGATGGACAAACTGATGGAGGGAGCCACTCAGAAGAGATAAAGGCCAAACAAGTTGAGGATGATCCAATGGACAGGTGAGTTGATCAACAACTATCACCAAGTCACAACAAAAAATAGCTCGATGGCTAATCGGTGTGACTTGGTGACCAAGTGGTGGGACCCAATAGGAGAGAGGCCTAGGTCAAATAAAGATCAGGCAGGTTTCTTTAGATCCAATGATTGTTGCTATACCACAATGTAGTGTTGTACGGTGTTTATCCGTCGCAACTTGGCGACTAGGCAGTGGGACTTGTTGGGAGGAAGCACCTCAAGAGAATCAACGAGCATGCAGGTCTGAGGCAAATCATCGACAAGGTGGGCCCAAGTCAGAGGGTAGGTCCGACCTTGCTCAGGTGGCAGATAGGTGGCGCACATAGGGACTCTAAGGCCAATCCAAGGCCAAATCAAAATTAAATATATGGTTCAGAGTATAGGTAGAAATGTGGAAGATTTAAATGATTATTGTGCCTGGTTGGTTGGAAGGGCCTGAGAGATTAATGGGCCTGAGGGTTGAACTTTTTCCCGAGTATAGGCATAATGTATATTGTTGGGAAACTCTTGATCCAAGGAATCCATTTCTGCAGTCAACTGTAACCCATAGCAAGTACTTTTGAGGCAGTTACCTTGGGATCTCAGAATTTATTTCTTAGTCAGAGAGATTAGATTTTCTGCAGGCCATGTGTGTGGGAACTTAATGAGAAGATAGGGTAGTTGCAATGGTGAGAGAATGAGATCCAGTTTTCTTCTCTAGGCCTTCTTATTCTCTTTGTCTTCTCATTTGTAGAGGTTCCAGATTTTTGCGAGCAGGGCTCCATAATCTTGGTTTCCATTCCTCTAAGTCTTTTTCCAGAGTTTTGTATAGCACTGTCTTTTTTTCAAGTAATAGAGTATCTTCTTGTTGTAGATGTTTTCTATTGCAAGTCACATATATGTCAGGCATATATATAGTTTATTTGATTGTCTCTAGACCTTCTCTTATTTTCATTGAATCCAGTCTTCAAGGGAGTTTGGGTTTGTCCTCTCAAAGTGGGAGTGTAATGGGTGTTCTTAGGTACTCTTCAAGGAAGAGTTTAAATTCTATGAATAATCATTTTGGATTCAGGATAAGCTCTGGATATGTATGATCCTCTATTTGAGTTAGGAATGTATTAATGTCAGATATTCATACAAGGATAGCTTTCTCAATATATTAGATTTGCAATAGAGGTTTTTATTTGCAGATTGATGTATGACTCCATGCCCTTGGATAAGGCACTAGTCTTGCAGATTCTGGGGGATTCTCAGAGATTTAATTAATCAAATATCTATTTCCTTGTTAGAATCAATGACAGTCCCAAAGACACTAAGAGGAGGGGTGAATTAGTGTCTGACTGGTATACAGAATATTTAAACTTTTTAATAACTTTGTATCCCAAAACAGTGTACCAGTAAATAAGAATTAATGCAGCAAATAAGAATAATGAAGACAACATAGAGAACACATAATAACACAAGATATTTAACGAGGAAACCCAGTGAGGGAAAAAACTTGGTAGGATTTGTGACCCACAATATTCACTCACTGGCCAATGAATAAATATTACTTACAATGAGGGGCCTGCACATGCAAGAAGGCTAGCAACCTAGAGCTCACTACTCAATCACAAAACAAAAGTCTCACTGACTTACAAAATGGATTATCAAATTCCAATACAATGTACTTCTTCAGATCAGCATCAACTATGCTAGGTTCAATATTGGTTTAAGCTCAGTCTATTACCAAAACCTTCGCTATCAACTATATCAAAATATCATCTAACCTTTTATCATCTCCTCTCTCTCTTTCTTAGAAAATGACCTATAAGATCTCATGCATATATATGAATATTTTACAATATACCATGTTGGCTTTTACAAAAGATAATTACAATATAAAACAATAAACAAAGTTTGTTCCATGTCAGCTTGAGTGTCGGTATGCATTATTGTCGCTGTCGGTGAAGTGTCTGCCAGTGTATGTAGAAGTCTATTGCCAATGCTGGTAACTTCTGGTGGGTTGACAGATGTTTGCCAATTGGTTGCCACCAATGACAACATCAACTATTCTCATAAGAGTGTAGAATGCCAACATTCCTTTATGTTTGTATTTTTAGTATGTTCCACCTATCTCATGCTCTAATCTAGTTGAGATGTCAATGCAGATCTAGCCCATCTACAGTAACCTCCTTGTTGTTGAGCCTTTTGGGATTCATCTTCTTTTATTGATGCTATCATGTGTGTAACGGGTCTGACTCAATGCATCAAAAGGTAAACCTACCTAGGTTTTGCTAAGCCTGAAGAGTAGAAGGATTTTCTATCCTTGTTATGTTGTTCAGGCCCTAAAGTATTTCATAGATTGAAATTGGCCATTTCATAGATTGATTGCAGGTGAACTTGGGTTTCTCTTTTTTGAGAACAACAAAAGTGGTGACTCTGCTAGGGACTAATGATGTAAAATTTTATCAAGTGAAATCCATGAGTCTAGCCAAAGTCATTTTGGAAAGAGTCTTAGAAGTTTATAAATCTGAAGATTTTCCCAGATTTGAAAGTGTGTGTCCTAGAGGTTTTGTTGCTGAGAAATTAAAAAAAATATTATGTGACTTTGTTGTGTGAGACCCACAAATCTAAAAGTGTTTCAGAGTGGAGATCAATGGTTGAAATTGTATTCCTCTTCAAGGAGACGACAACTCTGTATGAACAAACCCGAGGTTTGGAGGTATTCTTCAAATTTTCAGTCAGAGGTGAAGTGGACAACAACAGTAAATTTACTCCAGGTATCTCTCAAAGTGTTCATGAAATAACTTTGTTCCTTATAAGGTGAAGCAAGTCACCAGGAAAAGGAATATTGGTTCTAAGGTTACATACTTCTTGTTTTGAAAAGTTTCAGTCAGAAATATGGTGAGAAGTATGTTCGGTTATGAAGTTAACGACTGCATATGTTTTGAAAAGAGAGTAAAACAATAAGATGCATTGTCATGGTAATGGTTCAATAGATGTTTCAAATTTGATGGACCTAGATGTGGTTCCTAGATCTGAAATTTCTTTGTCAAATTTGAAAGACATTGATAGGGAGATTGAAATAAATCTTCAAAAGATCCAAGATAGGTGCATCTTGTTTTTAAAAAGGAAAGTAGGTAAGAGGATTGAAGAATCATCATATGTTTTTTATGAAAGATTTATTGCTGCATTAAATGAGCTCCCAGTTGATGTTAGACCCCATGAGTCTGTTTGGATTGAATTACTCTTAGAGCTTGATGAGCCTAACTCAGTCAATTGGTCTACAACCTTGAGAGAAGAAAGTGTTGCACACATTAAAGAGTGGATAGATGAGATTGAAATGACTAAATCTGAGAATGCACATAATATTGAATACAATGATGGAGATGAATCCATGAGTGGAGATATCTCTTATGATGTTGAACATGATTCTAACTCTCAGCCTGATAGTGCAGATGTGTATTCAGAGCAAGAAGAAAATTGTGAAAGTACAAGTTATTGTTCAAATAGTCATGAGCCTGTTGAGGTTTCAGATTTGAATAATGTAGATGACCTTGCTGTCTATATCAATCCTCAAAGTGTTTGCAACATATGGCAACACTTTATGATTAGCATGATAAAGGTCATGATGCAGATGCAAGTTGTTGTAATGACAAAATGAATGTGCACAAAGATATGAGCACTACAGATTTAATGCATGCATCAGATTGGGACAATGTTTACAACACAAAAGATGAAGCCAAGGAAAATGAAAATGAAGAAGAAGGTTCACTAAGTAGTGAAAAAATCTCAGAACTCTTAGTTGTTGATCTTAAGAGGTATACATCCAAAAATGTCCCCAATCTCTCATACCCAATCAGTATATGTTTTGACATTGATGATGTCCTTGAGGGTGTGAGGCATGATACATACGATATTGATTCTTTCCCTACAATTGATTTGAATACTAGACAAGGTGAAAATGAATATAAGACTAATAGATGTGATAATATGGATTCATATGCTGATATGAATTCAGAATTTGATATGCATCATGAGGATTTTTCTGTTAAGAAGAATGACATATCTAAAGTGGTCTTCTCAGATTTGCAAATGGAAAATGAACCATTGACAGGTGATCATACATTTTTATGTTTGCAAAAGGCTAATATAAGGTGTAATCAGCATGCTAAGTTGCAGTCATTTTATGAGGAAATGTTCCTCTCTAGTTTGCAAGCCTGTATTATGGATGAGTGTTTTCCATTTGTGCAAACTAGCAATCAACATGTGCCTGATGTTCTGAGTGATTAGATGGACCTGGGTTACTTTTCTTTTCAGCTGGGAAATAATTGTAAACAATATGGCAGTTATGTGTCATTTGATGGTCAATATTTTGAAGTGGGATTTGTTTTTCAAAGATTAAATGATTACCGACATGCTGATTATCTTTTATGTGATGAGTTGATGAGAAGTTACAGAGTTTGTGATCAAGAAAATGTAAATGAAACTTCCAGCTTACCCTTGACTCATGGAAATGAGAATTATGTGTTTGATAGAGGTAAGCATTGATTCCAATTTTGATGCCAATTTTGATGGCCTAAGGCCATATGTAAATAAATTCTATTGTATAATCACTTTGTTTTCAGTTGTGTGGTTTTCAATAAGGAACCCCTATTTTGGAAGGTGAAGCTCATTGATGAATTAAAAAGAAGAGATGTGATCCTATTTTTTGGGTGGTCTGCTCTACCAAAGATTTCTAAAATTCTTGTGTTGATCTTGCAATCAACTATCCCCAGTCAGAGCCACTGTTGGGACTCATAAAAAATTTGGTGAATTTGAGGGTCCCATTTCAAGAATTTTGTATCTGCACTTCCTCCTAGCATGAATTTGGTAGTCTATGAATTTTCGCCTTATCGGCAAGAATTACCCCAATGAGGTCACTAGCAGTGTGTGGAGTTATCAGATGGAGTGGTTTTATGATATCCTGACCACCTAATGACAAGGTGCAAGCAGCAGAGGTAGACATCAGTGACATCGGCCATCGGAATAGCACAATGTAATGCTACCCGATGACCCGATGGAACATCATAAGGTGGAGGAATATGGCGTCGGCCATTGGGCCAACATGTTTTGGAGGAGTCCTGATGATCTGATGGAGACCATTTATCCCACATTGGCCGTGAAGAGGTGCATTTCAATATTTAAATGCAGGGCCGCATATATCCTTAGTGTCGAAGCTTGTGGGCTTTTGGCAAGTAGTAGCTCAGCATTAGTGGGCCCCTCGCATGCATGTGCATCTCAGAGCAGCCTAATTTTGTAGAAAAAGGGGAGATTAAAAAGCGAGCAGGTTTCTTTAGATCTCACGATCATCACTATACCGTAAGATTAAGGTGCTCGACTATTAATTTCCGCGACTCGGTGACAAACCACTAGCGATGAAATATGACCGATAATTAATGCAAGCAATTAAGGTAGACAGTTATGAAGAGCTTCATTCTGACGGTTAGTGAGGTCATGCTAAGGTGTTAGAATAAGGACCCTAGAGAAAATCACAAGGTGCCTCATGGTAGAGCAGAGGTGGCATGTCATCAAAATGAATGTCAAGAAAATCGTGGCTTTGATGGATCACTATAAGGACTCATTGAAGGCATCAGTTTCATCAACATAAAAGGTGTCGATGAAACCATGGTTTTGATGAGACAAGAAAATGGCTAGCCGAAGAGGATGTTTTTCCAAAAGAATGGTATTCAACAAAACCAAGAATGACCCGTAAGACAGGTGGTGCCCAGGTAGATCTCAGAACAAATCAGTGGCTGACATGTGGTGACATGTGACAGAAGCGAGCATATCAACTAAGGTAAAGTCCTAGCAGGTTAAGAAGATCTGACGATCAGGTGAGATTATCCAATGATTGTCGCCATGTCGCAATGGGAAGATGATCGCCAAATATCCCCTATGACTTGGTGACAAAGAATGTGTAGAAAAGGTGAAGCGGCCCAGGCGTTAAGAATCGAGCAGGTTGAGGTAAGATCTATGGCTGTTGCTATACCGCGAGATGAAGATGCTCGTTGGTTATCCCCTGCAACATAGCAACTGGCAAGGTGGTAGTTGAGGTGGCTATCTAGATGGATCCAAAGGAAAATCAGGATGTGCCACATGGTAGAGCATTGAATAATAACCAAGGTAGGCTTGGGTCTAGTGGTAGGCCCATGTGGTGGCTAGGTGGATCCGCGGGTGAGCCAAATGTTGACACATGGCTCGGATGGACAAAGTGATGGAGGGAGCTGCTCAAAAGAGATAAAGGTCGAACAGGTTGAGGACAATCCAACAGATGGGAGAGTTGATTAATGACTATCGCCAAGTCACAACAAAAAGTAGCTCGATGGCTAATCGGTGCGACTTGGCGACCAAGTGGTGGGACCCGACAGGAGAGCAGCCCGATTGAAATAATGATCAAGCAGGTTTCTTTAGATCCAATGATTGTCACTATACCACAATATAGAGTTGTGTGGTGTTTATCCACCACGACTTGGCGACTAGGTGGTGGGACCCATTGGGAGGAAGCACCTCAGGCGAATCAACGAGCATGCAGGTCTAAGGCAAATCATCGACAAGGTGGGCTCGGGTCAAAGGGTAGGTCTGACCTTGCTTAGGTGGTAGACATGTGGCACACATAGGGACTCCAAGGCTAATCCAGAGATGACATGTGGCAGAGTTCTACGCAGGAAAATTAAAATTAAATATATGGTAAAAACTATAGGTAGAAATGTAGAAGATTTAAATGACTGTTGTGCCTGGTTGGTCAGAAAAGCTTGAGAGATTAATGCGCCTAAGGGTTGAATTTTTGCCCGAGTATAGGCATATTTTATATCATTGGAAAGTTGATTATCTAAAGAATCCATTTTTGCAGTCAAGTGTAACCCATGACAAGTATTTTTGAGGCAGTTACTTTGGGATCTCTGAATTTATTTCTCAGTCAGAAAGATTAGACTTTCTGCAGGCCATGTGTGTGGGCAGTTAATGAGAAGAAAGGGTAGTTGCCATGGTGAGAGGATGAGATCTGATTTTCTTCTCTAGGCCTTCTTATTCTCTTTGTCTTCTCATTTGTAGAGGTTCCAGATTTTTGCGAGGAGGGCTCCATAATCTTGGTTTCCATTCCCCTAAGTCTTTTTCCAAAGTTTTGTACAGTAGTGTCCTTTTTTCAAGTAAAAGAGTATCTTCTTGCTATAGATGTTTTCTGTTGCAGGTCACATATATGTAAGGCATATATATAGTTTATTGGATTGTCTCTAGACCTTCTCTTATTTTCAATGAATTCAGTCTTCAAGGGAGTTCGAGTATGTCCTCTCAAAGTGGGAGTGTAATGGGTGTTCATAGGTACTCTTCAATAAAGACTTTAAATTCTATGAATAATCATTTTGGATTCAGGATAATGTCTGGATACGTATGATCCTCTATTTGAGTTTGGAATGTATTAATGTTAGGCATTAATACAGAGATATCTTTCTCAATAAATTGGATTTGCAATAGAGGTTTTCATTTCCAGATTGATGTATGACTCCATGCCCTTGGATAAGGCACTAGTCTTGCAGATTCTGGGAAATTCTCAGAGATTTAATTAATCAAACATCCATTTCCTTTATGTTTGTAGTTTTAGTATGTTCCACCTATCTCATGCTCCAATCTAGTTGAGATGTCAATGCAGATCTAGCCCATCTATAGTAACCTCCTTGTTGTTGAGACTTTTGGGATTCATCTACTTTTATTAATGTTGTCATGTGTATAACGGGTCTAATTCAATGCATCAAAAGGTAAACCTGCCTAGGTTTTACAGAGCCTAAAGAGTAGAAGGATTTGTTATCCTTGTTATGTTGTCCAAGCCCTGAAGTATTTTATAGATTGAAATTGGCCATTTCCCAGATTGATTGCAGGTGAACTTGGGTTTCTCTTTTTTGAGAACAACAGGTGTAACTTACTCAGTTTCCTGTACTGATTAAGGCATTTCTGGTTTAGTTATGATCATTTTCACTACCGGTTCCCTATCATATGATATAGATTGATTTTTGTACTGCTCGTCTACTTTCACATTAGCACTCTCCACAATTTTCTGCAATCTTTTGTTATAACATCTATATGCTTTTCTTTCAATTGAATAACCAAGAAATATCCCTTCACCACATCTAGGATCAAACTTTCCAATCGAATAATCTCTTTTGATATAGCATTTACTTCCAAAAATTCTGAAATATTTAACAGTAGGTGTATGTCCAAACCAAAATTCATAAGGGGTCTTACCGGTTTCACCTTTGATTCGAACTCTATTGAATGTGTAGAATTTTGTACTCAGTGCTTCTCTCCAGTAGATGTGAGGAAATTTGGCTTCCATCATCATAGATCTTGCTGCATCCAAAATTATTCATTTCTTTTTTTCCACTACTCCATTCTGCTGAGGAGTCCGAGGTGCAGATAACTATCTTCTAATTCCATTTGTCTCACAATAACTATTAAATTCATGAGAAGTGAACTCACCACCTTGATATGATCTTAGATATTTGATTTTCAATCCAGTTTCTATTTCAACCTTTTCTTTAAAGATCTTGAATTTCTCAAAGGCTTCAGACTTCTCCCTTAGAAAAGTTGCCCACATCATCCTAGAATAGTCATCAATAATCAACATGAAATACCTATCACCTTGAAAGCTTCTAGTCCTTGTTGGACCACATAAGTTAGTGTGAATTAAATCAAGTACATCATTAGATTTAGCATGTATGCTCTTAAAAGAAGTTCTAACTTTCTTTCCCAATTGACATTCCTAACATACTGGACTATGAGGATTACCGGATTATGAGGCTTCATAATCTTAGGTATATCTCTAACTGCCTTAGTTGAACTGATCTTAACAATACAATCAAAATTAAGATGACATAACCTCTTAGGCCATAACCAACTCTCATCAATATGAGCAATCAAACATGTCTTATTACCAGTGTTCAAGTGAAAGATATTACCTCCAGTCTGAATATCGGTTGCAATCTCCAAACTAGTCTTGTTAATGATTTTGCATTTTCTCTTTAAGCTGAAGTTGAAAACCCTTGTCCACCAATTGACCAACACTCAAAAGATTATGCTTTAAACCTTATACATAATAGACATTATTAGTATTATGCTTGTCATCTAGAGAAATAATACCTCTACCTTTGATCATACATGCTTTGTCATCTCCAAATTTGGCTTGACCACCATTGTATTCTTGCAAGGATAGAAATTTTCTTTTATCTCTAGTCATATGATGTGAACATCCACTATCAATTACCCATTCATCCTTATCTTCAACTTTTGCTGACAAGGCCTTTTCTTCATTCATGATAGCCAATTCTAGTTCATCTTCCTTTAAAGCATAGAACACTCATTCCTTTTTATTGCTAGATCCACTAGTAGAGTCTTTTGTCGGTTCATCTCCAGAGTCATCACTTACTCCTTCCTCATCCACTATGTATCATTTTTTACTTTTCTTGAATCTATATCTATTTTGGTTAGGCTTAAATGATTTCTTAACTCTTTCCTCAAATCTTGCATTCTTTTCAAGATATCTAGATGCAAAATGACCAATCTTATTACATGCAAAACATTTAAAAGATGATTTTCCTTCATACTTACTTCCTGTCGGTCTTTTAGGTACTCTTCTAGAAAATAAGGATTCAAGTTGCTCAAATTCTTCATCTTCTTTCCTCATGTCTTCCAATTATTTTGCATATAGGACTTTCCAATTACTTTTTCCAGAAGATGATGATGATGATGCATGAAAAGTAGGTTCAAACTTTACTGCTCCAGAAGATCTAAATTCTTCAAGCTCAAAAGTAGATAATTTCTCAATCAAAATATATTTGTTAACTGATAGAAGAATTTTGTATAAGGACAGCAAGGTTTTGGTTATAGATTGAGCTTAAACCGGTACTGAACCTGATATAGTTGATGCTAATTTGAGTAGTACATTATATTGGATTTAATCATCCATTTTGTAAGTCAGTGACACTTTTATTTTGTAGTTGAGCACTGAGCTCTAGGCTGTTGGCCTTCCTGCATGTACAGGCCCCTAATGTACGTAATATTTATTCATTGGCCAGTGAGTGAATATTGTGGGTAATAAATCCCACCGATTTTTTTCCCACACCGGGTTTCCTCGTTAAATATCTTGTGTTATGGTGTGTTCTCTATGTTGTCTCTGTTATTCTTATTTGCTGCATTAATTTTTATTTACCGATACACTATTTTGAGATACAAAGTTTTAAATAAGTATAAATATTCTATCAACCGGTTAGACACTGATTCACCCCCCCCCCTCTTAGTGTCTTTGGGACTATCATTGATTCTAACAATTGGTATCAGAGCCTGGTCCTCTATTTGAGAAAGCCAGCTTGAGGAAGATTTTGACACCGGTACAAATGGAGAACTTAAGAAAACAATTGGAAGGAGCTCTTGAAGATTTTGATGTAGAGAAATTGAAGAATATCAAACTTAAAGATGATCTAAGGACTGCATAGGAATTCATTAAAGGACTTCAGGAGAACTTTGCTATAGCACAAAATAAAATAAAAGAACTTCATGAGAAGATGCATAAAGATGATGATGAAAAAGAAACTCTTAGAGAACTTGCAAACAAGTTGAGACAAGAAAACAATAATATGAAGAATGAAATGCAAGATATTGAAGATGGGAATAAGAATGAAGAAGACTTGACTAGGAGACTTAATGATGCTGGAAATGAAAATCTGAGACTTAGTCATGAAAATGATATGCTGAAGATAGGTCTGATTCACATGCAACATGATAAAACTGAGCTTATGAGACAAATGGGAATTCTAGAAAATGAGTTGGCTACTTCAAATAAACACAAGGACAAATTCAAGAAAAGTTCAGAGGAGCTTGATGACATGTTGAAGAGTCAAAAGCCTAATGGAGGTACTAATGGACTTGGATTTGAAGTTGGTGGAAGTTCCAGTACTGCAAATAATCATGATCACAGTAAACCGGTAAGACAACCTAATGCTTATAACTTTAATGGGAAATGCTTTAATTGTAACAAGTATGGTCATAGAGAAAATTAGTGTATACTTAGAAATAATCAGAACATTAATGCACCCACTAGCCAATGTTCCAAATACAACAAAATTGGTCATAATTCAGGAAATTGCAAAATGAATGTGAAATTCTATGTTTGTGGAAGATTTGGGCACTTATCTAATCAATGCAAAACACAAACCGGTGTAGGATATGGAAAGGCTATTCAGAAGAATAATGTAACTTGTTATGCTTGTAACAAGATTGGACATATTGCAAAGTTTTGTAGAAGCAAGACTTCACTAGCTAACAATAAAGGATCTAGTTTGAAAGGCAAAGAAAAGGTAGATGAAGTAAAGCAAGAATTTTCAAAACAATGTATTAAGAAGAGAGCTCAGAAAGTTGATGAAACTGTCTCTGCACTGGTAGAATAGAGTAATTCTCCACCAGTAGAAGAATCTTCACCCAACTGAGAAGTAATCCTTTGGGGGTATTGCAGCAAGTTGAAAATCATGCAGATTACCCTCGGTTGATGGTCAGAAGATAGATTTCTTCTTTACCAGCAGATATGTTAACTTTTCACTTAATCAGTGAGCATTTAATGTGGTTGGTGGAAGATATGTCATTATAAATCATCAAATTTCCCTCATTTTTGACTCACTGAACATTCAAATTATCAGAGAGCGTGAAAACTGAGTGAAGGCATTCAAGGCAAAGGTGCAAAGTGATTTCTTCAAATATTCAGAATATTTTTAGGCAGTAAAAGGTATTTTTCAATGGCCTCTTCTTCTATTCCCGAGTTTATTGCAAACCCTACCATTGTCAAGAAAATTAAGAGACCTAGGCCTATGTTTAAGATAATTCCCAAAATTTCTAAACAAGATGACTCTATTGGGGCATTTTTGAAAATTCCTAAAGGTGTAGCATTTGCTGAAGACCCTAGGATTTACATACATTGCAATATAGATGATCTAGGATCTGAGAATTTGAAGAAAATGTATGATGAGGTTATAACTGATAAACAAGGAGTTATTAAACTGGATCACAAGATTGTGGAATCCTTAGGTTTTGTTGATATTTTGAACTTCCCTATATTCCCCAAGGAGGTCGTCAGACTTGTGTTAAGTAGAGTTCATGGAGAGTTCATATGGCTGGAATCAATTTGCAAAATTACCAAAGAAGCAATTAGGGCAGTTACAGGTTTACCCTCATCCGGTAGTAGACCTGATAAGACAAAGAAGATTCCCAACAAAATGGTGACAAGCCTAACCGAAGCAACATCCGACAATAGATCACTTAAAGTAAATGATATTAAGGATGCAAATGTGAGATTTGTAAGTACGGTGCTAGGATACAAGACCACTCATGCAAATAGGCTAAATTTTGTTTCTAGTCTCTATATACACAATGCTATGATTGATGTTTGTGAATGATTGAAAGATGAGCTTATTGATAACTTGAAAAAGATTAAAGGAGACAAGAAAGACACATTCCATTTTGGAAATCTATTGGTGTGTTTGATGATGTACTTTGTTAAGGAAATACCCGGTATTGATCACAAGGACTTTGCATATGACATCCCGGTAGGTAAGAAAATTCTAGAAGCTTTCACCAGTATGGGATCAAACTGTGAGAATAACATTTCTGAGTATTTCAAGACTTTCAAAGCTAAGATGAGAGCTAGAGAAAGGTTACCATAGAGTATAGTAGATAAATATGACAAAGAAATTTGTTTTGTTATCAGAAGAGATGAGACATGGATGAAGGCAGTACTCCCTAGGACTATTTGGGTCACTGAGATGGGATATGAAGTAGATCTTACTATTCTAGAGACATATGCTAAAGCTTTACTGGATGCATCGAAGGAACCATCAGAAAAATTCTTTGATAGTGCTGAGACCATTGAGAGTGATGTAAATCTATTGAAGAAAAGAAAGAAGAAAGAAATATACATAAGAGATGCTTCTAAGAAGGTAAGTGAGTTAAAAAAAATGTCTTGAACTTAGGCGGTATAACAGCCAGTGAGCTTGAAGGATTACAACCAAAAGCACATGTGTCACCAGTTAGGACATCTTTTGGAACTGGCAGTGATAAGGTGACAAAATTTAAAAGAGTTGAAAGGAGGAAGAGAAAAACTTCATTGGTACCCTCTCCTTTACCTAAGAGAACAAGGACCTCGAGAAAGAAATAACAAGCAGTAAGGGGACCACCCAAGAAACTAACATCAAAGAAGAAATAGCAACCGGTTACCTCTTCTTTGAATGATTTGTTGAATGAAATAACTAAAGATGGCAATTTGACTAATGTGCATAAAATGTATAATACATTTAATGATTCAGACAGACAGAGTATTGAGAATAGCATTATTTTACACTTGGACATATATAGGAAGGTTTTGATTGACGTTGTGGATGATCTACTGAATGAACTTTATAGAAGATTGGAAGCAAAAAGGATAGCAGTAATGGAGCTAGATAAGAAACTGAAAAAATTGAAAAACTTCTAGTTGTACATCCTGTTAATTCAAGAGAAGAAATTGATGAATTGATATCTGAAGCAAACCGGTCCACTTTTACCAGTGGGCATCGGCAAGTGAGCTTGATGGCAGGAAGAGTGAAGGATATTGTAGATGAGACTGCAGATAATTGGGATATACTTTTTGTGGAGAAAGAAAAACAAGAGGAAATGAACAGACCTAAAAAGACATTCAAAGTGTATCAGAAAGACAAGGACAAGGGAAAAGGACAAATTGGTGGAGTTCCAAACATTAATATTACTGACAATCTACCACCACCACCTTTGGATACTGCATCAGTACACTCAAAAGATCCACCGGTTATTAAACATTGAAGGTATTACACATGATGATACTAATCCTGAATCAAAGATACTCTTTACCATGAATGTGGATACTCAAGAGGTAAACATTGTTGTGGATAAAGATAATTTAGAGCTTAAAGTAGACATTGTTGATAATGAAAAGATTTCAGAGGAACCGACACAAACAGTTGACTCTCAGGAAGCTAAGATCCCAACCCAAACAGAGCAACCGTCATAGACTGAAAAACCCACTGAAGATAAAGGTACTTGCACAGGGCCAATAGAGACGGAGATACCGATTGTTGAACTTTCAGAAAAACAAGTTGAGGCAAAGGTACACATAGAAACAGTGAAATCAGAAATCATAGATACATTAAAACAATTTGAGAAACCTTTGTAGGTTGAGATCCAAACCCAGACTGATCCACCAGAGGAAAATACAAGCAAAATGGATACACCTGATGGAAGCAAAGAGGTAATAAAGATAATTGGTCAAACATTCGGCACATCTACAGGTGAATTTAGACCTACCGATATTATAGAGGTACTTTTGGATTCAATCAAGAAGATAACAAATTGTAATACATTAGCCTGCAAGGCAATTGACAACACTTTACCTATTCTTAAGTTGATTGCACCAAATTGTAACATAGATCATATTAAGGATTCTTTAGGTAAATTGGACACATTGTCCAAATTTATTGTTGATAATGTAATAACTATTGACAAGGTGAATGAGGACACAATTAAGGAGAGAGTTGAAAAAGAGAAACAAATTATTTGAAGACACTATAAAGAAGTGTACAGAACACTTGAATATATTATTACCTACACTTAACTCTACAATTTTGGAGTACAAGGAGCTATATAGGGAAACATGCAAACCTCACCTTTTGACAGAGGACATAGATAAAGAGATCAGTAAAACACAGAAAGAAATTGGTGACATAGCTGATAATATAATTGGTTCATCTGGACATATATCAGTTATTGAGCAGGAAATGGCAGGTTTTGAGGAGAAATTAGAGAAACTTGAGAAAGAGAAGGAAATGATAAGGTCAAATGTCCAAGAACTTAAAGATAAACTTGGTCCTAAGTTGGACAATCTTATCTATCTGAGAATTGAAATCTCTAAGGCATTACTTCAAGGAGAGCGATCATCGGAAGAACACATGCACTATCTCATCAACACGATCCAATAGACTAAGGCAACCTTGAATGATAGCAAAAGGTTTATGTAGAGTCTAAATATAATTTTGGCAGATATTTTTCAGATTGTAACCAACCGGTTACAAACCTTGAGGTGAAACTCTTACACTCGTTTGACTATTTCTGACAATCTTTGTCATTGATGTCAAAGGGGGAGTAGTGGAAGGAGAAAAATGCTTATACATGGGAGATCACTTGCTTAGGGGGGGCACATGGCTATCAAATTTTGCATAACAGTTTTTTATTTTTCTCATGAGTGTTGCCATCAATGCCAAAGGGGGAGATTGTTGGCATTCTACACTCTTATGAGAATGATTTATGAATGGTTGTGTTGTCATTGATGGCAAATTGATTGACAAACTAATAGGCAACTGACTGGCATTCTCCGACATTAACAATTCTACATACACCGACAAGCACCAGCACCGGTAGACACTTACATCGCCATTCAGATTACATTGGCAATAGTATACCGACACTCAAGGCGACATGGAAATATCTTTTATTGTAATATAATTATCTTTTTGTAAGCCAACTTGGTATATTGTAAAAGACTCATATATGTATGAAGTCTTGTAGGTCATTTTGGTATGTGATGTGTGTGATAAAAGAGGAATGATATGATGCAAAATTGATAGAAGAATTTTGTATAAAGACAACAAGGTTTTGGATATAGACTGAGCTTAAACCGATACTGAACCTGGCATAGTTGATGTTGATTTGAGCAGTACATTATATTGGATTTAATCATCCATTTTGTAAGTCAATGAGACTTCTATTTTGTAGTTGAGAAGTGAGCTCTAGGCCGTTGGCCTTCCTACATGTGCAGGCCCCTCATGTAAGTAATATTTATTCATTGGCTAGTGAGTGAATATTGTGGGTCACAAATCCCACCGAGGTTTTTCCCACACCGGGTTTCCTCGTTAAATATCTTGTGTTATGGTGTGTTCTCTATGTTGTCTCTGTTATTCTTACTTGTTGCGTTAATTCTTATTTACCGGTACACTGTTTTGAGATGCAAAGTTTTCACTAAGTATAAATATTATGTCAACTGATTAGACACTGATTCACCCCCCCCTCTCAGTTTCTTTGGGAGTATCATTGATTCTAATAAATTCCACCTTCAATGTCAAAGTTTTCCACATTTCACCTCCAATGTCAAGATTTTCCACATGTTCACCTCCTATGTCAAAATTTTCTACATTTTCACCTCCAATGTCAAAAAAATTCATATTTACACCAAAATTATGGATAACTTCATTGTCAACTCCCAAATTTTCACTTTACATTCTCACATGATGTTGAGAATTTACATTATTACTTTCAACATTTTTAACATGTTCAACATTTTCACTTTCAAAATCTACATTTTCATTTTCAATAACTTGTTCAACATTTTCAAATTCAATTTTCTCTTCACTTGAAGTAACATTAGCAATATTTAACATACCTTGTCTTCTCCTCCTATGACCTTCTCTATCTCTTTCTCTATAGACTTCAATTTGGTCATTTGAAAGATTTCTTTTGTGTTTAGACTTCCGACGACTACTACTCCCCATTTACCTCCACAAAGATGCTCCTAAATGATTGACAATGTAAGATTTGACTTTAAGAATCTCTCAAAAGCACAAATTTGTCTCAACCTATCTAAAAAATTGTGATTGTCAACAAAAACTAGAATGTGAAGAATGTGGGCCATTGGAATCCACAAAATGGCCCACAAGGCTCTTTTTTATTTACAAAAATCGGATATCCAATTTTAATGCATAAATTTGGGGTCCCAAAAATAATTCTCGTTGCCGCCTTTTTTTTACTGTTGCCACATTAATAGCAATGGCAAAAATTGGATATCCAATTTGAGTACTCATATTTTAAAGAGAGAGATTAGGGGAGGGAGAGAGAGGGAGATTAGGGGAGGGGGAGAGAAGGGGGAGCAGAGAGGGGGAGAGAGAGATTAGGGGAGAAGAGGAGAGAGAGATTAGGGGGGGAGAGAGAGAGAGATTAGGGGAGAGAGAGGGGAGGGGGAGAGAGATTAAGGGTGAGGGAGAGAGAGATTAGGGGAAAGGAGGAGAGAGAGAGGGAGAGAGAGATTAGGGGAGAGGGGTCATATGACCCCTTAGGACCCATAACGATCCAATATGGTGTCATTATTAGCAGTGGGCCAACGTGCCTCACGTGGATTCATGACATGGTTTAATAGCCTCCTGTGGATTCTATAAGTCTAGTGGTTGTATCAAGCATTGAAAGGTCGATCTTTTGGTGCAACGACAACCACACTTGTAACAAGTGGTAACAGAGCTTGGTCATAGGTTCGAATCACACAGGCCGCAGTGAGTGACACTGGGAGGGGATTGTTGGCAGTGGGCCAGTGTCCCTCGTGTGGATTCGTGACATGGTTTAACAGCCTCCTGTGGATTCTATAAGTCTAGTGGTTGTATCGGGCATTGAAAGGTCAATATTTTGGTGCAACGACAACCACACTTGTAATAGTCATAAAGGGTAATATGGTGTCTTAAGGGGTCATATGACACAATATGACCCATAATGACACCGTATGGTGTAGGAGCACCTCATGACTAAGATAATAAAAGAAATAAAGTCTAAAGGACCCACAGGAGAATGTGACCTTTCAATCTATGTAATAGGGTAGTATTGTTTGTTTGATGTTTGATTTGTTTGTAATAAACCCCACCTTGTTACCCAATGACATAGATTTAGCAAATTGATAAACCACCATGGGCATATGGGCCTGGGGGTATTTGGTTGAGTATTTTTATAGTTTTTTATGTGTTGGAGATGTCTTAGGAAGGTTTAGGACATGTTGAAGCACCTCTAGGTAGGCAGATTTAACATATGTCAAAAGTTTCTCAAACTTGACAACTTTGTTGACAACTTTTAATGACAACTTTTGGTTGCAAATAGAAACTTCCTTCCAATGGTCACCTCAGTTCAAAAGATGGTTGATAACCATTGAGGAATGTATAAAAGGTCATCTCAAATCATCATTAGGAGGAGAGAATGAATTTGTAAACTTTTGCCATCCTTGAAGTAATATATTTCTGAGAATTTCCTGGGATTCCGTTATTCTACACGGTGTACCATACTATACGATCATTTTAAAATTAGGAAACTAGTAGGATATGTTAGAGTGGCCAATCCCCTTTCAGATGCATCAATTCTGAGGTCCTAATTCACCAAGACAAGGAAGAAATTGGCAAATTTCTGGAAGTGTTCTAGATTTGACAATTTTGTCTAGGGTTTTGCAAAGAAATGGCCTTACCTTGCTAATCCTTTATTGGTGGTTCATGGATTTGGAGGTGATGCGATTATAGCCAATGTATTTTAGGATTTTAAAGGCCTTTTTCATGTTAGGACTAGTTGGAGGTGAGGTTTGATGCATTAAGGTGGGCAACTCCATGTCGCCACCGTGCAAGTGTAAGCAAATAGGTCTCACATCAGGGGTTAAAGGTCTGATCATGACCTAATATTTAGGAATTGGTGTATTTTCAATGGCTTAAGAGTATTCCTTGAGTTTTTTTGGTGAGTTAAGGTCCATGTCTACACACTCCTTTGTAAAATAGGCCTAATTGGGCTATACTGGTCTCCTAACAAAAGTAGGGTTTGGATTCTTATGTTCCCTACCAATAAGAACCCTTAGAATATGTTTTGTAACTCCCAAAAGGGTATCCAAATCTAGGATTTTTTGTCTATTATTTTGGAGAAGTAAAGAGTTATGTGTGGAAAACTGGTTTGGTAGGGCTACTAGGTTTTGTAGGCCTTGTTTCAGAAGTTACCCAAACCGGTAGAGGGAACCTGAATTTAATGATTGAAGGAGGTCTCCCTGACCTAAGGGAATTAAAAAAAAACCTTAAATATCCATTATTGCATTGGAGAAGGGACCAAACCATTGTTGACCATAGGGTCCTTGTACCACTCAATGAAAGAGACCTTGTACCGGTAGTCTTTTGTTTGGAAGAAACAGATGTGGGACTTGTCAAACTGATATTCCTTAATCCTTGGGAGTGTTGTGTGATTTCTAGGTTCCTTGGTGTGTTCTTGGATTAGGGGAGCCTATCCTATACTTATATTGGGACTCTGCATCATACTGGTATCAGAGCATAGGAGGAATCCTTTTGGGAAGAAGAATAGTACATGTCAGTAGAAAAAACAAAGGGTGAGGCTAGAAGAATGCCTCCAAAGATGAAAAATGTGGAACTTTCTAGGATGGTGCAAGAGAACAGGGAAGAGAATGATCGGATTAGAAAATTGATTGAGAACTTGGAAGGCAGACTAGAGAGAGGAGGATCTAATGGCTTGAAGGAAGTGGGAGAAGAAGAGGAAAACCCACAATGGCAAGAAGAAGAGGATGTCCCTGCAAAGCATAGGTACCTGGTCAATGCCTTGAAGTCTGTGGAGAGGAGAACCATCGACCAAAAATCAAACCTTCATATTTTTAGCGAAAGATGGATGTCGATGGAGTGATGGACTGGATAGAGTCCTTAAACAACTTCTTTGAATGTGAAGACATTGCTGAGAATGAAAAGATGAAGATTGCCAAGTCAAAAATGCAGGGAGTAGCCCTGAGATGGTGGAATTTTGTGCAAGGAGAAAGAGTAAAAGAGGGAAGAGGAATGATCACCTCTTGGAAGAAGATGATTACAAATATCAAGGGAGTATATGTACTTGAGGACTTTGAAGTCCAATTACACAAGAGAAGGAAAAATCTCAAACAGGAGGAGATGGATGTGTGTGCCTATATTGAAGAATTTCAGAAATTGAGTATAAAGTTTAAGAAGGTTGAAGATGAAAGTGAAAGAGCGGTAAGGTATCTAAACGGCCTAAGGTGGAACATACAAGAAGAGTTGAACCTCTTGTGCCCTGACACTGCTCATAGATGCTATCAATTAGCATTAAAAGTAGAGGAGAAGCTCAAAAGAAGACAAGAGCAGAGTAGTAGAGGAAGGGGTAAGCAACCAAGAGGAAGGAGCAACTTTAGAGGAAGAGAATCAAATTTTGAATTTCAAGGAGAGAGCAATCAAGACTCCTTGAGGAAGGACAACAACAACAAAGGCAACTTTAGAGGTAGAAGGCCAAATTTCAGAGGAAGGTCATCAGGAAGAGGAGAAGGACCAATAAAATGTTTTAACTACAACCAAGAGGGACACATTGCCAGCAGATGCCCAGAGAAGATGGGGTCTAGTTCCGAAGGAGAAAGGAGAGCCAATCTAACTCAAGAATTAGATTGCCTAGGCAGTAGTAAACCTGATTCATATGGTTATCCAAAGATTGGAGAGGCACTAATGTTGAGAAGAACCCTCTTGAAGGTACCAACACCTATGGAGCCACCTCAGAGGAAGTCTATCTTCCGCACCACTTGCCAATTAGGGGGAAAGGTATGCAAAGTTTTGATTGACTCAAGATCTATGGAGAATTTTGTATCAATAGAAATGGTAGAGAAGTTGAAATTGAGGAGGATACCCCATCCATACCCCTATAAGGTGTCTTGGCTCACAAAAGGGCAACAAACACTTGTAGAAGAGAAGTCATGGGTAGAATTCTAGATAGGTGCATGTAAAGATAAGATTTTGTTTGATGTTGTTAACATGGATGCTTGTCACCTCTTGTTTGGAAGACCATGGCAGTATGATCTCAAAGCACACCATGATGGATTTAGGAACACCTACTAAATCACAAGGAATGGCAAGGTCATAGAGCTACTGCCCCTAACTGAAAACAATGAAGAGAAGAAAGAAACTGAGTCCAAAGTGATGATGATGGAGGACAAACCATTCCTCAAGGAAATAAAGATGGAAGAAGGAATATGCTTTGCATTGCTTCCAATACCAACCTCAAAGGAGCAGCCTACTGCAAATGATAGAGCAGAAGAAAAGGACAAGGATCTCAATCCAGAAGTGAAGGAGATCATTGGTAGATACCAAGGAATAGTTACAGATAGAGTACCAAGGAGTTTGCTGCCAATGAAAGAGATAAATCACTGCATTGACCTGACCCCAGTGGCTACATTTCCTAACAAGGCTGCGTACAAACTCACACCACAAAAAAATGAGGAGATAGCAAGCCAGATTCAAGAATTGCTAGATTTTGATCTAATTGGAAAGAGCCTTAGCCCATGTGTAGTACCTACAGTTTTGGCACCCAAAAAGGATGGAAGATGAAGGTTTTGTACTGACTCAAGAGCCCTCAACAAGATCACCATAAGGTATAGATTTCCAATGCCTAGGATAGGAGATTTTCTTGATTGTTTGGGAGGTGCAAAATATTTTTCTAAAATTGATTTGAAGAGTGGATACCACCAAATTAGAATTAGGCCTGGTGATGAGTGGAAAAAAGCCTTCAAAACAAATGAAGGGTTGTATGAATGGAAGGTTATGCCATTTGGCTTGTCTAACACCCCAAGTACATTCATGAGACTCATGAATGAAGTTTTGAAAGAATTCATAGGAAATTTTTTAATAGTGTATCTGGATGACATCCTAGTATTTAACAGAACAAAGGAAGAACATTTGAGGCATCTAGACATGGTTTTGAGAAATTTGAGTGAAGAGGAATTGATGATCAATATGGAGAAGTGTTTGTTCATGCAGGAAGAACTCATCTACCTTGGATTTGTGATCTCCAAAGTTTACCTGAAGATGGATCAGGATAAGGTAAATGCAATTCTTTCTTGGCCTACTCTTAAGACTATTGGTGAAGTTAGAAGTTTCCATGGATTAGCCACATTTTATAGAAAATTCATAAGAGGTTTCAATTAGATATGTGCTCCAATGTTGGAAACCATAAAAGGTGGTCAAAAGTGAAGGTTTTCTTGGACAAAGGAGGCAGATGAGGAATTTGAAACTCTCAAGAAAAAGGCAGCTCAACAACCGGTACTTGCTTTACCTGATTTTAACAAAGTGTTTCAGATTGAATGTGATGATAGTCATGTGGCCATAAGAGTAGTCATAAGCCAAGAAGGAAGACCTATAGCATTCTTTAGTGAAAAGATCAATGAGGCAAAGAGAAAATATTCTTCTTATGACCTATAAATGTATGCACTAATTCAAACATTGAAAAAATGGAGACACTATCTGCTAGCAAAGGAATTTGTGATCTATACTAACAACCAAGCCTTGAGTTTCATTAATAGCCAAGAAAAGCTAAGCCATGGGCATATGAAGTGGGTAGAATCCCTACAAGCCTATACCTTTCCCATTAAACACAAGAAATGAGTAGCCAACAAAGTGGTTGATGCACTGAGTAGGAGAGTGCTAATCATATCTGAAATCCAATTAGAAAGCATTGGGATTGATGCAATGAAAGATATGTATGTTGCATATGAGGACTTTAAGGAGATCTACAAGGCATGTACTGAATTTGGTGAAAGGTATCATGTGGAGTTTTCTAATTTTCTGATCCAAGATGGACTTCTTTTCAAAGGTGGGCAATTGTGCAAACCAAAGTGCTCAATGAGGACTAATATCATCAAGGAAAAGCATAGTGGAGCTATGGTAGGTCATTTTGGCTTGGACAAGACACTTGAATTGGTAAGAAGGCACTACTTTTGGCCCAAATTGTAGGTCGATGTAAGAAAGTTTGTAGATGCATGCACCATTTGCCAAAAGGAAAAAGGAAGAAGCACCAACGCAAGTCTCTGTCAACCCTTACCCATTCCCTCAATACCTTGGGAAAGTGTGTCAATGGACTTTGTAATGGTTTTACCTAGGACCAAAAAGGGGTTTGACAGTGTATTTGTGATAGTGGATAGGTTTAGCAAAATGACACATTTTTTGCCATGTAAGTCCACTAGTGATGGATCTTATATAGCAGATTTGTTTTTCAGAGAAGTAGCAGGGATTCATGGACTTCCATTGAACATAGTGTCTGACAGGGATGTCAAATTTTTTGGTCATTTTTGGAGAACTCTGTGGAGGAAACTTGGCACCAATCTATCCTTCTCATCAGCCTATCATCCACAAATGGATGGGCAGTCAGAAGTAGTAAACCCGTCATTAGGGAATTTGCTGAGATGTCTTACAAGGCAACATGGTGAAAAGTGGGATTCAATCTTACCTCAGGCTGAGTTTTCCTACACTGACACTGTAAACTGAAGCACATGGAAGTCACCATTTCAGATTGTGTATGGGTTACATCCAAGAGGTGTATTGGAGTTGAGAAAAATGCTCCATACGGATCCCATAAGTATAGATGGTGAGAGGTTGCTGAGGCCATAAAGGAAGTTCATGAGCAGGTCAAAATACAACTTCAAAGGTCATCATAAAAATACAAAGAACATGCAGATCAGAAAATGAGATAAGTGCACTTTCAGGTTGGAGATTTGGTTTGGGAAAATTTGAAGAAGGAAAGGTTACCCAAGGGAAAACACACTAAGCTCATGTAGAGGAAAGTAGGACCATGCCAAGTATTAAAGAAGTTTGGCACCAATGCTTATGAAATTCAATTACCACCAGACCTTGGCATATCTCCTATTTTTAATTTTTGTGATCTAACTCCTTTTAAAGGTGACTCTAATGCAGGCAACTCATAGAAGGTCCTAAAAGAAGCAGAAGATATAGATTTTCCCAAACATGAGCCACCTAAACTTGAGAAAGTGTTGGACACCAAGATTGTAAAGAAGACCAGGAACAATGAGTACAAGCAATACTTGGTCAAATGGAAAGGAAAACTAGACTCTGAAGCCATTTGGTTGGATGAAGATCAGATCAAGAAGCATGGTACTACATTACATGAACTCATCTCAAGTGGACTTGAGATTCATTCACCCCGGGAGTATGGTGTTGGAGCACCTCATGACAAAGATAATAAGAGAAATAAAGGCTAAAGGAAACATAGGAGAATATGACCTTTCAATCTATGTAATAGGGTAGTCTTGTTTGTTTGATGTTTGATTTGTTTGTAATAAACCCCACCGTGTTACCCATTGACATTGATTTGGCAAATTGATAAGCCACCATGGGCATATGGGCCTGGGGGTATTTGGTTGAGTATTTTTCTAGGTGTTTATGTGTTGGAGATGTCTTAGGAAGGTTTGGGACATGTTGAAGCACCTCTAGGTAGGCGGATTTAACATATGTCAAAAGTTGCTCAAACTTGACAACTTTTAATGACAACTTTTGGTTGCTAATAGCAACTTCCTTCCAATGGTCACCTCAGTTCAAAAGGTGGTTGATAACCATTGAGGAATGCATAAAATTTCATCCCCAATCATCATTGGGAGGAGAGAATGACTTTGTAAACTTTTGGCATAATTCAAGTAATATATTTGTAGCGTCCTAAAATTGCAACACTTGCAATTTCGACCGCATTTGGGTCTTCATGATGGTGATGCAACACTAAACCTGAATGGAGACCCCGAAACTTGCTCACGACACCAAAAACTGCATTTTTCCAGCACCCTGGCCTGATCCTCCTTGCACCCTGCTGTCCCAGGAGGTGGGACCAGAGTGCCTAGCACCCTAGTCCTTCAGGACCAGGGCACCCAGCGCCCTGGTCCCTGGCCCTATTTTGGGCCCGGTCTCCTATGGGACTTCGGGTCTTTTTGTTTGCAAATTGGAAATTATATTTCCTAGTCGGCCTAAGGTCGGGAAAATCAGTCTTTTAACCCTAATTGGCAAGTATATAAACTACATTTTCCTCTCTCATTTGGATGGATGGGAAATAGATGGAAAAGGCGTGAAAACGATATTCAAACATTCAAGCATTCAAGCATTCAAGCATTCCTTCAAGCAATTGATCATTCTAAGTCTCCATTCAAGGCTAAGTGTTGCATTCAAGACAAGGATTCAACCATTGAAGAGGAGATCACTTACAACACATTACATGCTACAACATACAACATACAACATACAACAAACAACAAACAACAACATCTATACCTTCGCATATAAGGATACAAACATCCTTACAACAAGGTATTAGTACTTGTTTTACATTACATTTACAGCATTTCTCATTTCTTGGTTAATTCCAAAACCGGGGTTTGACCTAAGGGCAAACCCCTAATCCCTAACCCCCCAATCATCTTCACTTTTCTATGTGTAGGTTGCAGGTATGCGGCTGAAATTGAAGATTTGGAATCCTTGTGCAGAGACGAACAGATCCCCCTTCGTTTCGCGGATTTTTCGGAGGACCGTGTGCACGCTGGGCGCCATCGTCCTGTCAACTTTTGCTCAAATTTGCAGGACAGCACCGTCTTGACATTTTACTGCTCATTCCAGGTCCGCAGCTTCATCCTATATCCCTAACTCAGTTTATAAGTGAATCTTTCTCACTTTCTATGCATTCCTAGCTTAATCATTCTATCTACATTCTTTACAAAAGAGGGTATCCTTGCTATCACAACCCTTGAAACTCATATAGAATCCAATCTTGCATTGCATGGGATTGGATCTTGTGGGTTTCAACCCCTCTTTTGAATGTAAAGTCTCTCCTAAGTGAAAACCATCAACCCTAGTGACTCTCCCTTCTCCCTCCTCGGAGTTGGGGAAGGGAGAACGACTAGGGTTCGATTTTTCTGCTTTACATTTTGGTGAACCCGACGTGAACATCCTTTCTGATTATTCATAGTTAGATCTGAAAATTGGATTCCTTGATTACATTTCCATGTTTGATCTTTGGCAAAATTTTAGAGGTTAATTGCATAAAAACCCTAAATTTTCTTTTTAAGTAATTAAACTTGTGAAATGTTTAATTGTCGATGCTTGTTTCAGATCTGCCCTTCTATTACAAATTATCAATTCATATTTGTGCTTTAATTTTGAAAATTAAGTGGTTAAGTGTCAAAACCCTGATTTTTGAAACCCTCTTGATTCAACCTTTGACTGATAATTTCACTAATCAAAACACCTCCAAATCAGCTGTAACTTTGGATTCCGCAATAAAATCACAATATCTTTCATCCCTGAAAATTTGGAAAAAAGTTGCGAGGACCATGTGCACTCCGAGCGCCATCGTCCCTGACATTTTTTTCAAAATTTCGGGAGCGAGATCTTACTGTATTTTCCTGCTAAAATCTAGAATTTTGGCTGATTTTATCAATTTTAACACCTTCAAAATTACAGTCAAAGTTGGTCTAGTGATTGCTTGGATTGAGGCTTCTAATCATTCAAAAATTGTTGAAATTGAAATTTGTGTCAAAATTGTGTTTCTTACTATCCTAAATCTGAAAAGTGTGTTATCATTCATTCGAAATTTCAGTGATTTATTCAAATTTTTGCAATTTGTGACTTTTGAAATTAAGTGCTTAATTACAACAACTTTGATTTCCGCTTTTAAAATTGAATTTTGCGTGAAATTGAGTCAACTTTCAAATTTCAAAACTTACATTGCTTTTGGTATTCCCTCTAAAATCATAAAATTCAAAATTTCAGTTTCCCTCTCTTTTTCAAAATTCAAATTTTGCATTTTTCGACAATCTTGGTAGGGTTCAATTTTGAGATTGCAACTTTAATTTGGCCTATCTACAGATCGTAAAATCACTCAATTTGTTCAGGTTAGCTGTAAAATCATCATAACTTTCATCCCTGCAAATTTCGAAAAAAGTTGCGAGGACCGTGTGCACCCCGAGCGCCACGGTCCCGGAGATTTTTTTTGAAATTTCGGGAGATTGTCCTGATTGTATTTAACAACTTAAATCTGGAAGATTGGCTGGTTTTACTGAAATTTGCTACCTCTAAAATTCAAAATCTTCTCTCTCTCTAGTGCATGAGTTTTACAACAATAAGTCCTACTTACACTATTCCTGTTAGATGAAGCCTGAGAATTAAGTCTTTCCAAGGTTTAATTACTGAGGAGATGGAACCTAATTTGAATGGTCTTTTTAACGAGGACCTGGGTAATTCCTCTAATCCTCTTAATGATGAAGAAGCTCTCCATGAGGTTTCTGTAGAACAACTTTCAAAATTGGATAACCAATTTGACGATTTTCGACAATGGATGTCTCAAGAATACCCTGATAGTCAAGCTCTTCCTTTAATTGAGGGTCTAAAACGTATGCTTCAAAGTGATAAGAATGGAATTGATATTTTGCGTGGTATTGCACACATTGTGGATTCAAATGTGATGCCTATGAAGAGTTGTGCCGAAACCTTAGGTTATACACAACCTCCTACTCAAGACAATCATTCTATTCCTTTGACGACTCCTATTGCTAGTATACCTACTTTTACATCAAACATAATGACTACTTCAACACAAGACATTCCTCCTATGATCACCGGTCATGGGGGCAATCCCTCTTCTTCAATTAACCCTCTTCCTTCATTCAATCCAACTTCTTCATTCATTCCTTCAATGAGTGTTCCTATTATATCACCACAAATGAACATGACACAAGGGGGCAATTCATTTTCCATTCCTCCTTGTAGTGTTCCTCCTGTCCAATCATCCCCTATGACTAACTATCATAGTGTCCCACCACCTTACTCTCTACCTTCTTTCAATAACATAACACCTCCATCACAATCTAACACGTCTAATATGAACTCTTTGACTGAAGCGACCATTAACAATCTTGCACAAACTGTCTCTTCTTTACAGCAACAAATTGCCTCTATGAATCAATCTAAGTTTAGTGTGCCCACATTTGATGTTGCGAGCCCACTTTCTCTTGACATTGTTCGAGCTATTCCCCCTAAACATGTTGAAATTCCGCATTTGGAGCTTTATAATGGTAAGGGTGATCCTCTAACACATGTTAAGACCTTTCAAACAATATGTACTGATTTTGCTTATGACCAAAGGTTGCTTGCAAAATTGTTTACTAGAACATTAAGAGACAAAGCCCTACAATGGTATTGCTCGTTGCCTTCCTATTCTATTACTTCTTTCAAACAACTTGCAAATGCTTTCATTCAACAATTTCAAAACAATATAAGTCCTAAAGTTACTTTGATTGATTTAATGCATTGTAAACAAGGTGTTAAAGAAAAAGTGATTGATTTCATTGGTAGATATAAGCATTTGTATGCTCAAATTTCTTTTCCAGTGCCTGACAATGATATTCAAAGAATCTTTATTTCTAATTTACAAAAAGATATTCGAGACAAACTCCTGCTTTCTGAGTTTACTTCTTTCCAACAGTTGTGCGCAACTCTTCACAATTATCAACTGACTGTGAGTCAAATGGAACAATCACATCCTATGACTCCGAGTGATAAGGGTGATAGTAGTCAACAACCATTTGGGAAGTTTAAACCAAACAGAGAGTCCATTAAATTCAATGAAAACATCATCAACAACAATGTGAATGCAGCATCAGGTGTGTCTCCTATTTCTAAGTTTTTCAAGAGAGAAAGAAAGTTTACTCCTTTGAAGGAATCATTGCATAGTATTATGAATAAGTTATTGGAACAAAATGTGCTTACTCTTCCTCCTATAAGGCAAATTGATCCTGCAAAGATTAATTCACCCTATTTTGATAACAAATCTTTTTGTCAATTTCATCGTCAACCTGGGCATGATACTGAAAAATGTTTTGCTTTAAAGGGGAAAATTCAAGATTTGATTGATAATAATACTATCTCTGTCTCTGGTGTGAATGATAAAGGCAATACATCTGTAGCTCCTCCTAACCAAAATCTTCAGATTTTCACTGATCCATTACCTTCTCATACCTCTAATGCGATTGATACTACTGATTCCTCTGTCTCACCTGATGATCTTGTGTCCATGACTCTGAATGTGATTAACTTTGTAGAGCAACAGAAAATCCCTAAAGAACCTTCCATCATATTTGATTCCAGTGAAACTATCAGGGCACCTGATGGTCCTTTATATATAGTTGCAAAAGTCAAGAATACACCTTGCCATGGAGTGCTTATTGATCCTTCTTGTATGGTTAATGTCATTACTAAAGAATTTCTTTTTACTTTGCAATTGAATCAAGTAATCTATGATGAAACAGATGTGGTTGTGAAATTATTTGATACATTTTCTTCTCCTCCAATTGGTTCTATTACATTACCTATTGAGGTCCGTAACAAATCCCTTGATGTGAACTTTGCTATTATTCCATCTTCCGAACAATTTCGTGTGAAGCTAGGCTATCCTTGGCTATCTTCCATGAAAGCTATTGCTTCTCCTATTCACAAGTGTTTGAAATTTCCCCATAATGGTGAAGTTGTTACTGTCAATCATAGTCTCTTTAAACCAGCTGAAAGAACTTCTAGCGGTCCTCTTGATTACTTTTGGCCTAAACAATTCCAATCTCTTCCTCCGTGAAGTGATCATCTTTTCAAATCTTATCAAAAGTGGAAAACAGATATGATCCTATCTCTAAGTGAACCTAGAACACCCAAACTTGACATTCCTATCATTCTTGAGAAGGAAGTTCTTCCTTTGAAAGATAAAACTAATGTCTTTCCTCAAGAAGATTCCCAACCCATCCTTATGGATGTGACTATGCCTATGATTAATAAACTTCCTAAAAGTAGACCTATCCCTCCTCGTCATGATGGACTTGGTCTCCTTCCAAAACCAAATATTCCTCCTTTATATGGAGCAGTTCCTCCTCCTTCCTCTTATGGAGAGAAGAGACCTTTGTCTTCTCCTATTGTTCAACCTAAGAGACCACAACCTAAACACCCAAGTGATAAGGATGAGAACATTCCTCCTCCTCAATCTTCTCAACTTCCTACTAAGACTAGACGAAATTGTTCTGCACATGAACGCCGATGAAAGCGTCATCTTAGAGCTCAGGCAGCTGCCTCTCAAACTTTGCAATCCCCAAAAACACCTTCAACAAGCATTATTCCATTTTCTCCTCAGCCGACGATTGAGCCGAAATCTCCTAAACATAAGATGCATGATGGTCTTGATCCTGTATGAGTTAAAGATCCTATTTTTATAAATCTTGATGATGATATAGATGAAAATGTTATTCATGATGAAAATGCTACTGCTCCTGTTCATTCTGATAGTGAATATGAACTTGTTGATATTGATAACCATTTATCTAACGAATTTTCTAAAGCACTTATCCTAGCTCCTAGACAAGAACACCGTGGCTTGGGATATGAACATAGCCCTTGTTTGGATCTTGTGATAGCTCCATCTGCTGTGTTGGATGTTCCTCCTCTAGCGTGTTCCCTGCCTTCCCGAAACATTGATCAGCAAGATCGGGGGGTAGATGACGTGCTAGACTAGTTTCATTTGCATAGTAGATTCTCTCCTCCTCTCTTTCGTTACTTCTTCTATGTGTTATTCTCATTCTTCTATTTTGTTGTCCTTAGTGTTGTCTACTTGAGGACGATGCAAAGCATTGAGATCTCTTGATCTCTCTCATGTTGACTCAAAAGATACATGTGTTCCCTTCTTCTAGGTGACCTTCCTTGATTGGGGAATGAAGAACAATTATGCATACATACATATGATATACATGAATTATCATACAACATACTGACCCCGAGGAAAGCGAAGTCACCTCATGCTTTGTGTTTTGTGTCTATTATCCTTGGGCTTATCTCACACTTGGGGGCTAAATCCTTGTGATAACGTGCTCCTTTCCCTTTTTCATTTTCTTATATGTATCACTACCTTAAAGCAATCACCCCCGGTGAGGCGTTTGCGATCACTTTAACGTAGGGGGGCATACATCCCGTTCATATCTTTTCAAGATACTTGAAAATTTCTTGACAAATTTAGCTTTGTCTTGAAAATTTTTGATATCTTTCTTGCATGACTTATAGTGAGGGAACCTTACTACTGATAGTCATGGTTCTCCCTCGTGATCTTCCCTTTTACTTTGTCAATCGAAGTCGTAAGATCCTTAGTCCACTGGGGGCTTGGTGTATCTTGCCTCCTTGACGTGGTGAAAGTTTTTTTCAATGTTGTTTCCTTGTACTTTACCGGAAGTATGAGCGTACGCTTATACTCCCGCTAAAGTGGGGGCTAAATGTAGCATCCTAAAATTGTGACACTTGCAATTTCGACCGCATTTGGGTCTTCACGATGGCGACGCAACACTAAACCTGAATGGAGACCCCGAAACTTGCTCACGACACCAAAAACTGCATTTTTCCAGCACCCTGGCCTGATCCTCCTTGCACCCTGCTGTCCCGGGAGGTGGGACTAGAGCGCCCAGCACCCTGGTCCTTCAGGAATAGGGCGCCCAGCACCCTGGTCCCTGGCCCTATTTTGGGCCCGGTCTCCTATGGGACTTTGGGTCTTTTTGTTTGCAAATTGGAAATTATATTTCCTGGTCGGCGTAAGGTCAGGAAAATCAGTCTTTTAACCCTAATTGGCAAGTATATAAACTACATTTTCCTCTCTCATTTGGATGGATGGGAAATAGATGGAAAAGGCATGAAAACGATATTCAAACATTCAAGCATTCAAGCATTCAAGCATTCCTTCAAGCAATCTATCATTCTAAGTCTCCATTCAAGGCTAAGTGTTGCATTCAAGACAAGGATTCAACCATTGAAGAGGAGATCACTTACAACACATTACATGCTACAACATACAACATACAACATACAACATACAACAAACAACAACATCTATACCTTCGTATATAAGGATAAAAACATCCTTACAACAAGGTATTAGTACTTGTTTTACATTACATTTACAACATTTCTCATTTCTTGGTTAATTCCAAAACCGGGGTTTGACCTAAGGGCAAACCCCTAATCCCTAACCCCCCAATCGTCTTCACTTTTCTGTGTGTAGGTTGCAGGTACGCAGCTGAAATTGAAGATCTGGAATCCTTGTGCAGAGACGAACAGATCCCCCTTCGTTTCGCGGATTTTTCGGAGGACCGTGTGCACGCCGGGTGCCATCGTCCTGTCAACTTTTTCTCAAATTTGCAGGACAGCGCCGTCTTGACATTTTACTGCTAATTCCAAGTCCGTAGCTTCATCCTATATCCCTAACTTAGTTTATAAGCGAATCTTTCTCACTTTCTATGCATTCCTAGCTTAATCATTCTATCTACATTCTTTACAAAAGAGGGTATCCTTGCTATCACAACCCTTGAAACTCATATAGAATCCAATCTTGCATTGCATGGGATTGGATCTTGTGGGTTTCAACCCCTCTTTTGAATCTAAAGTCTCTCCTAAGTGAAAACCGTCAACCCTAGTGACTCTCCCTTCTCCCTCCTCGGAGTTGGGGAGGGGAGAACGACTAGGGTTCGATTTTTCCGCTTTACAATATTTATGAGAATTTCTTGCAATTCCATTATTCTACATGGTGTACTGTACTGTACGATCATTTTGGAATTAGGAAAATAGCGGGATACATTAGAGTGGTCAATCACCTTTTAGATGCATCAATTCAGAGGTCCTAATTCACCAAGACAAGGAAGAAATTGGCAAATTTCTGGAAGTGTTCTAGATTTGACAGTTTTGTTTAGGGTTTTGCAAAGAAATGGCCTTACCTTTCTGATCCTTCATTGGTGGTTCATGGATTTGGATGGAATGCAAGTATGGCCAATTTATTTTAGGTTTTTAAAGGCCTTTTTTTGGTGAGGACCAGTTAGAGGCGAGGGTTTGATACATTAAAGTGGGCAACTCCATGTGGCCACCATGCAAGTGTAAGCAAATAGGTCTCACATCAGGGGTTAAAGGTCTGATCATGGCCTAAGACTTAATAATTGGTGTATTTTCAATGGTCTAAGAGTATTCCTTGAGTTTTTTTGGTGATTTAAGGTCTGTGTCTACACACTCCTTTGTGAAATAGGCCTAATTGGGCTATACCGGTCTCCTAACCAAAGTAGGGTTTGGATTCTTGTGTTCCCTACTAGTAAGAACCCTTAGGATATGTTTTGTAAATCCAAAAAGGGTATCCAAATCTGGGATTTTTTGTTTGGTATTTTGGAGAAATAAAGAGTTAAGTGTGGAAAACCGGTCTAGCAGGCCTACTAGGTTTTGTAGGCCTTATTCCAGCATTTACTCAAACCGGTAGAGGGAACCTAAATTTAATGATTGAAGGAGGTCTCCCTGGCCTAGGGGACTTCAAATAAAACCTTAAATAGCCATTTTTGCATTGGAGAAGGGACCAAACCATTGTTGACCATAGGGTCCTTGTACTGATTAATGAAAGAGACCTTGTACCGATAGTCTTTTGTTTGGAAGAAAGGGATGTGGGACTTGTCAAACTGATATTCCTTAACCCCTGGGAGTGTTGTGTGATTTCTAGGGTCCTTGGTGTGTTCTTTGATTAGGGTAACCTATCGTATACCTATACCAGGACTCTGCATCACCATATAGTGTTGTAAAGGGTCATATTGTGTCCTAAGGGGTCATATGGTGTTTTAAGGGGTCATATGACACAATATGACCCCTTAGGACATAATATGACCCATAACGACACAATTTGGTGTTGTAAGGGGTCATAGAACACAATATGACCCCTTAGGACACCATAAGACCCATAACGACCCAATATGGTGTCATAAGGGGTCATATGTTGTCCTTAGGGGTCATATGGTATCCCATGACCCCTTAGGACACCATATGACCCCTAACAACACCATATGGTGTCATAAGGGGGAATATGACCCATAACGACACTGTATAGTGTCATAAGGGGTCATATGTGTCCTAAGGGGTCATATGACACAATATGACCCATAACGACATAATTTTGTGTCATAAGGGGTCATAGGACAATATGACCCCTTAGGACACCATAGAACCCATAACTACCCAATATGATGTCATAAGGGGTCATATGTTGTCCTTAGGGATCATATGGTATCCCATGACCCTTTATGATGCCATATGGCCCCTAACGACACCATATGGTGTCCTAATGGGTCATAGTGTGTCAAAGGGTGGCAAGATGAACCATTATTACAATATAAAAGCAGTGCCAATATTGATTACAAATATTTTACACCTAAGGGGTCATAGGACACAATATGACCCCTTAGGACACAATATGACCCCTTCCCCCTCTCTCTCTCTCCCTTCCCCCTCCTCTCTCTCCCTCCTCCCCCCTCTCCCTCCCTCCCTCTCTCTCTCTCTCTCTCTCTCTCTCTCTCTCTCCCCCACTCCCCCCTCTCCCTCTCTCTAATATCATATACTAATATATTTATAAAAA